>NW_009954215.1:1150010-1177487 GCF_000747805.2 Chaetura pelagica | reverse complement strand
TCCTGCTGCAGATTTTGGCCAGAAACAGGTTCCCACCCCTTGGGTGATGGGCAACCTCAGGATCCCAGGCTATTATAAATAATTACTTTTGATTTTCACTGAGTTTGTGGGGGCTAAATCCTGTGCAGATTATTGCTGACAGCTCCCAGGACTGCTCTTCTGTGAAATTCCTAAACAGCATTCCCACCTTTGATTTTGGACAGACTGCAGCAGATGGCTTCTGAGGCACTGAAGAGATATCCAATTACCTTATATTGTCTTAATACTGCTGGGCAACAGGAAAGCTACAAGTTGGATGTGATTGAGCAAGTCCATTTTGCTATACATAAGGAAATTGTCCACTTTGTTTCAAAAACTACTTCCAAACAGAAATAAAACCATCCTCTTTTGTGGTTTTGTGATGATTTGCCAGTGAGCTTTTACTGGTCAAATAATTGTAAGATTATAATATCTTCAGGGTATTACTCACAAAACAGGTCAGTTAAAGCAGCCACACAGCTTTCCAAATATTTTTTGAAATCTGAAGCACTGCCATAAGACTAGTTTTAGTTCACAGAATGACAGACAGGTTGACACCAGCAGGGACCTATGGAGGTACTCTGGTCCAACCCCCCTGCTGAAGCAAGATCTAGAGCCCAGGACTATGTCCAGACACCTTCTGAATAACTCCAAGGATGGAGACTCTCTGGATAATGTGGTCTGGTCTCTGGATTGGTAAGGCCCCTCCAAGCCTTCTGTTCTCCAGGCTGAACAGTTCCAGCTCTTAGCCTTTCCTCAGAGGAAGGATGTTCCAGTCCCTTCATTACCTTCACACCCCATCACTGGACTCTCTTCAATACGTCCATGTCTATCTTGGACTTGGAAGCCCTGAAATGGACACAATGCTTCAGACATGGCCTCACACCAGTGCTGAGCAGAGGGGAGGGATCACTTCCCTGGACCTGCTGGCAATGTTTTCTCTAATGCAGCCTCAGATACCATTCACCTTCTTTGCCACAAGGGCATATTGCTGGCTCATGTAGCTGTTAAAAACCACTGGATGCCTAAAAACGTGAAGCACTGCCTTGGTCTGCACAGGTTCAGACAGATTCAACTGCCTGTACCTGAAGAGCTGGCAACACACATTTTTCTTTTGAGGACATCTTGTGCCTAATATTCCACATTATTGGCAATAAGCCCTATCAAAGAACCTGGCTGCAAAGAAGTAACTGAGAGTTTTAAAACACCTCTTATATACAATCTCTTTACCTATTTAGTTCTGGTTCATAAAGATGGAATCAGAATCAGGAGTTATATTTGTAAATGAGAACTATATTTAAATACTCAGAGGTATTTTTGTAAAACTGTTTCTCTTATGGTAGCATTCAAAATAATACTGTGTTTTACTGGAGATATCTTAAACCTTCATTATTGCAACTAGTGGCTTGTGTGTTAAGTATGACATTGGCATCTACTGGATAAAGAACTGTTAATACTGCACCACCAATGAGCCCTACAGTTGCTGGAAGTTTGGGAGATGGTACCATAGCATCTGTTCTAGAGACATGTGCCTCTATCAGGGAGATGGTGGATATCTTCCCAAGATATCCCAATAGCCATTGTTTACCACACTGTAAAGATCACAGTGGTTTTGTAATGTACCCAAAATACTGCTGCCATAAGATATTGCTAAGAAAATAAAGTTTGTAAACACAACACTTCACAAAGTGAGTTAGATGCTTTTCATTAGAGTATTACAATGCAAACTTGCTGAAACAATTATTGAATTAGATGGACCTAGACAACAAAACATTTTAAACCTCAGACTCTCAACAATTGGAATAGAAGAACAAGAAAAAAAATCTACGTAGTAATTTCCAGCAAGACTGAGTTTACACTGCCAGCACCTTGACAGCAGCTATGTGAAAGCAAGGGCACTTCCCATTTTACTTCAATAGATCTCCAGACTCTACACTTGGCATCTCAAAAAAGCTCTCAGAGTTTAATATTCTTCAAAAGAACTAAAAATTAGTCCTCAGCTTTATCCCAGATACCCTTATAATGAGTTTTCTAGCACTGGCAGACGTGAGGAAGCCATTATCTTAGATAAATTTGTTTGTATCCTTTCTTGATCACAAGTGATACCAGAACAGAAAATATTTGCCTTCATCAATCAAAACTTTTATAGCTATTCCAGCAATGGGTTACAGCACATTAGGATCTCAATCTACAAGCCACTGATGAAAGATGAACTATACAGTTAATGATTTAATCAGTACACTGTGTTAATTACAAATGAAACAGAAATCAAGAGGAAAATGAAATATAGAAATAGCACATACAGGACCAATCCTGCTTGCTTTACTCACCCTGGCATTCCCATTTAGATTCAATGGGACTAGCTGCATGAATGAGGCCAGCAGGATTTGTTCCTGTATATATTATCTCTAATCAAATACATTTAGATACTCCTGCCTGTGGCATATTTTACAATATTCTCATTATAGAGAAAATTAACTCTATATCAGACAATGCTAGAAGTTTCTAATGAAATCCAGAATAGTTGTTTAAACCACTTTTTGGAAATACTCTCATTTGGGCTGCCTCATTAATCCCTTTAACCATGGAACTCACATTTTAATTGTAGATAGTATCCAGGCTTCCAAGTAGAAGTTGTTCCTCTGCTCCAAATAGTCTCTGTGGTCCCAGCTGTGGAGAGAATGTTCTGGGGGAAGCTAACAGAAAGGAAGCACAGTCCCATGATCAAGGTGCTGGTCAAGCACCTGGCCAGATCAACTCCCTAGATTATGCTGACATGGGAAGCCACACAGGCTTCCCACCTCAAGTTCTCCAAAGTGTTGTGCATAGCACGTCCTCACACAGGATTGTATTACATGATTAATCAAAACAAGAGCATGTAGTTCACATTCATACCCATAACCATGATTGTCTTAAAGACAGCTTCATACCAACTTTTTTGATGGAAACTTATAAATCCATAGACAATAAATTGTAACTTTTAAAAATTGCAATAAATTGCAATAAAAGGTCAAACAAGTGGCCAAAAATCTTAATCTCAAACTCCAGCTATTATGTGACAACTCTCTTCCAGATTTGAGTGAATAAATAACACACTGCACACACAGACACTTCCCTTCTCTGTCTCCCTTAATTCTTGTCTTAAACTAGATCCAGAAATGGGTGAACACATACTGTGAACCTGTATTCTAGATTTAAATGTTTCTAAGAGAATTTGGGTTTTTATAATTTTGCAAAATCTAACCTGAGCATTTTCCATCCCTAACATAAGTAGCATATATTTATACATATGCATAAATTAGATGTATGTCTTGCCACAAGGATGTATTACAAGCAATTAAATCCTTGATAATAAATGGTTCATCAGTCCTCAGGTGATGTACTATAAGTGATTGCTCCTGTACATAGTAATCATCTGATGCAATTACTAGAATTATAAATTTTCTCTGGGCTGATTGGATCTTATCAACAAAAAGCAGTGAAGTAAAGAAGGGTTTGGAGGTGAGGATTTTTATAGTCTAAAACCTAATATTAGAAAATTGCCAATTGGAAATAAGTGTCTTTTCCTTGAAGACATACCCTCATGATGACTGAACAGCTGTCAGAAAAATCTAACCATTTTCAGAACAGCCTCTGGGACCAGAGCATATTCTAAGGCAAAGATAAAATTAAAAGGCTTTTCCCCACTCCCACAAAGCTATATGCAACTCCCATGTGTACTAAAACTGTTTTCCCATGGGCAGAGCAACATTCTATAAATCTATACAGTGACAGAAAACATGATCATATTTAAATTAAAGCACAAGAGCTAGTAACTCTTACCATTTGGACAATCTGACAGTACAATTTATGTATTTTATTTCAAATTATTATTTCTCAGACTGTCAGCTCCCCTGATAGCAAACTGAGGAAATTCTATGTATATTTTAGAGGAGCAATGAAAATGGAACAGCGTGTTTAAGTATACTGTCCCTTTTTCTATTTTTTACTTTGTTACACAATTAGTTTTCTTTAATCAAATATCAAAGCAGTAAATAAAGCTGTGACAAATACCACCCATCAAAAATGAATCCAATCCACAAATCAAAAAGCTCTTGAAAATAGGCTGACATGTCACATAGATTATTTTTTTTTCAAAACTTTGAAAAGAAACAATTTCTTGCTAACCTCTAAATTTTGTTACTAATCTTGTTGCTTTCCAAAATATATTTAATGGAAAAGGATACCTCCCCAATGAATATGCATCTTTATGCAATATTTTGCACTTTTCTACTAGAGCACTTTTGTGTGTCTGTGTCTTACAGTCTAAATGAAACTTTGAAATGTTAGGGATGCATTTTTTTAGAAAATAAAACATCTAGATGCTTTAGCATGATAAACAGAGACAATAAGAACTTCACACATACAAGACAGATTATAAAATTAGACCTTTGAAAACATGACAGAGGCATCAGGGTCATCCCTGTTAATTTGATTATTCTGACACTAAATCTATTTGCAGTGCAAAGCAGCAATTACAGTGTGCTCAAATTAGACAAGAGCAAATTTGTAGCAATAATCAAATAATCTAAGAGCCAGCTTAACCAACATTTCAAGCCATTGACCTGCCTGCTTTGTGGAAGTGTTGAGAAAGGATGTGATGGCTGTTTTGACATTAGCAGAAAACTTACTGTTAAAGACAGCTACAGTCTAAAATAAACCCCTTTCATTTGGACATCTGACATGCTTCTGCTTCCAGGGCAGAACTACAGGAATCCAGCAAAAAATATGGCATAGCTGCTTATAAACAGAAACCCCACTATTTTATAAGGAACTCCTGCAGCACCATTCATTCTGTTGAGGAAAGACATTTATTAGCATTATAGCCAGGTATTGCAAGGTAAATTCAGAAACTAAGAGAGAAAAAAGTTATCTTTGGGAAAGGATTCTCCAAGGCCTGCAATAAGTTAGCAACTTGAAGCATGTATTACAAGTGGTTCTCCTGGCTTTCTTCAGAAATAACCAGACATTGCACATCACGTTTTTCAACATAGCAGAGACATCACACTTCTTTGGAAAAATACCGTCTATGTTCCACATCAGTGGGTGCACTTGAAACATGCGAGGCATAAGAATAAAGACTGAGGGAACATGAGACAAAAAATCAGAAAGCAGCCAGAGTCTGTCACTATATGCCTACTTTAGGAACAAACTGAAGACAAGTTACAGCTAGTTTTAGTGAATCTTTAGTAGATTTCGCATCTAATATTAGATAGAATTTTAGGAATCCAGAAGATAAAACAGGAAAGGATATAAAAGGGGAAAAGCAAAGAGAAGAAGGAATCTGTAGCCATTGCCTGACTCAGGATTGGGAGAAGGTACGTCTTCCATCCTTCTGCAAAAACATTGCACCTGGAAAAGATTTTGTCTTTGGATTTCTTTATATTTGCTCCATAACTTGAAGAGTAGATCTAAGGAGAAAAGGAGACTCCACAATCTCTGGGCATCCTGTTTCAGGGCTCTGTCACCCTCACAGTAAATAAGTGTTTCCTCATATTTAAATGGAACTTCCTATGTTCCAGCTTGTGCCCATTGCCCCTCATTCTGTCACTGGGAACCACTGAAGACTCTGGGTCCATCCTCCTTGCACCCACCCTTGAGATACCTACAAGCATTAATTAGGTCTCCCGTCCACCTTCTTCAGGTCAGAGTCCCAGCTCTCTCAGCCTTTCCTCATAAGGGAGATACTCGATTCATCTTTGTTGCCCTCTGCTGGACTCTCTAGCAGTTAGTTCCCCGTCTCTCTGGTATCATGGTTCACATCAATGCAAGATACATGGCTATGGATTTAATATTTCCAGAGTTTGGAGGCATTCAGCTTAGTCTGATTTAGGTCATCTGTATCAAAAATATGCCTGGTTTTGCAGAATTTTATTTTGAACAACATACTCAGTTTTGTCCTGTAGGTTATTAATACAGCAAGGTACCATGGCAAGATACCAAGCCGCTAAATAACTTCTAAGTGTTTTGAATTCAGGTTATTTACTTTGCTCAGTGATAAGCAGCATGAGCTCTATCCAGCCAAACCTGGAAATTGTTGTTTGAAGCGGTCTAATTTTTACAACCACTTCAGCAGCATAGAAGAATCAGAATATTTTTAAGGGAGTGGGAGGAGGAAAGTTTACTTATGAAAGAGAAAATATTCTCACTCTCTCCAAAACTCAAGCATAAGAGAAATGAAAAAAAGAAAAATATTTAAATTAACTTTTTGGAACTCATTAAGTATTTGGAAAAGCAGACTTAAAAGCAAGCACGAAGTGATGAATGGGGTAAGCTGACATTACCTTTTAGATTTGTAATAGCTTTTGAAAATTCAAGCTCAGAGGGATCAGAAAGGAAAAACAACAAAGTGCATCAAGATGGCGAGTCAATTAAAAAAACACAGGAGTGTTGCAGAATTAGTGAAGGCAGCCACACACTGTTCCCTTTCTGGAAGAAATCCAATTCTTTAAATCAGATTAGGGTCAACACTAATTGTTTCAAACACTAAGATGTGTGGTATTTCTTTGCTGGGTGCCTTCTTTTCTGACTGATTAGCTTTATGAAGATTAGCTGCCAGTAACTTCTGAAATGGCTAATGTAAGGTACTTGGCTCACAGTGTGCTGCAGCTTGCACTGCCCAGGAGAAGAGTTTACTTATCTCAGCTGAGAGGAGGATTACAGAAGACAAGAAGACATCACAGACATAGAAGCAGAAAGTTAGCAGGGTTCCTCTGAAAAAAAGTTCCCACAAAATTTGGTTCTGTTTTTCTCAAAATATACTTTATAAATAGACTATGAAAAAGATTAGTACAGCCTGAACTATGCTAGAAAATACTTTAAAAGACAGTACAAAGGGCTTCCAAAAGGGTTTCCTTAAAAACAGTGTGTCATCTGTCACAATTTTCACTCTCTGCGGTATTATGTTTAATCTTTTTTATGATGTTCATAGAGAAAGAACAGTGATGCATCCAGTAAGAAAACTGCACTTTTAAGGAAGTCTTACAGTCTAATTTATAAAAGTTTCTTCTGAAAGAAGTCTCAAGAAAAAACAGCCTGGAGCCAGAAATATGATAACTAGGGCATTCAACAGAGATTCTAATCATAAAGCCATAATAAAGACAAGCAGAAAAAAAAATATTTTCCACAGAACTAGATGATAGCCTGGTCCCCAGTTTTAGATACAAGGGGAAAGTAAACAGGAGTTAAAAGGAAGAAGCAGGAGTTTTCATTTTAGGCTAAAGAAAGGGTCAATTGCAAAGACCAGCTCCTTTTGATAGATCTAACAATGACTTACGACAATAGGAGCAATGAAAATTCCCTATAAATTATTCAACATAGGTAACTGCTGGAGAAGCTCAAGCTGAGCAGCTATCAAAAATCAACTAAGCATTCTCAAGCCAATAATGATATTTGTTACCCTAAATGTGCTGCTAATAATATATTTTCCATTTTGTTTCTCTATGTGTTTTCTGTTAGTTAAACCAAGAGATTTTTTTTATAAATCTCCAAAGTGAAGTTGAGGGTTTGGTTATCTTTAGAACTGGGTTTCTCATGGTGTTGTGCATACCATGAAAACTTGAAGTCCCCACAATTCTGTAGGGTGCTCCTTCACTGGGAGTGATCAATATAGGTATTTGCATCAAAGCAATGTCTTCCATTAATGAAGTTCACCTTGTTATTCAGCAAGACAATGACTGATACATTAAAATAAGCAATGCACAGAAGGCTCTGCCAAGCACTTAGTACTGCTGTGCCTTCCAACTAGTTAGCAATCTGCTGCAGAAAAGTCAGAATCTCTGACTTTAATGGATTTCTGAGTTATAGAATTACAATAGTAAAGTAACTATCATCTTCACCCAATTCATACCCCATTTGCTTTTTCCCTAGAGCTCCCTGTAGTCAGTGTTCAGCAAATATTTACAAGAATAACTTACAAAAATTAAATACAGAAAGGTATATATATTCATTACTGTTAAGAGCCTTGAAGTTTTAGTTATGGTTTTCTTGTTCCAGCATGCCCTGGTCATCATAGTAAACTAGAGTGGAAGCCTTTTAATGTTTTGAGATAAAGTTTTTTCCATAAATTTAATCTCAATCCCTATTTTATTATGCACAAAACTTTTGGTTCTTCTTACATAAAACCCATCACACAATATATGTCAACATACAGTGACTCAATTAATGGGTAGGTGGGGATGTGTGACAGGTAAAATTTGTTAATGTAAAACGTAATGAGAATATCAAACAAAAAACCTATTAGCATTAGGAGGGACAGAAATATGTTTTCAATTATTACTAAAAAAACAAGCAACATATTTAAATGTGAGATGACGAGTGAAAGAGAGTATTAAAAGTTACTTCACCATAGAAACGTATGATGTCATTGATACACAAGAATATTATGGTTGCCTTAAGCTATACCCAGCTACCAGTCTTCAGACTGCTATAAATAAGATTCCTTAAAGTTCTTGGATTGGAAGATAAAATAAACAGAGCTTTTAATCCCAGGAGAAACTACAGTTAAACATTATAATTACTGAGAACAGCTATTTTAATATTGTGTTAATTTTAATGACCTTATTCATCAAAAGAATTATGAAAAGGATGACTAAACCCTAAATGTAGAGAGTAAAATGTATTCTGCTTAAACAACAAAGGATTTCAGGGATTCATGGCTCATGTTTAAAACTCAACACACAAAGTAATCTGACTCATAACTCTCTTCTCTGTAATGTTAGAAATCTAGGGAGATTGTTATGCAATGTTAAGGAGGGCAAAGGATTTAATTGAACTAGAGCATAATCCTTTTAAAGGAATTTTCAGAGCTAGATCAATGCCATGATACAGAGTAGTTTGACTGGTTTCCTTTCCTACCTCTCTTCCCCTTTTTTTTTGTGAGTTGTAATATTACTATATTAAACATTAATCACTTTAAATATCCACATGCCAAATTCTTGTCTAGAATCTCATTATCTCACGTCTCAAACACTGTAATATCTTCTTCTCTGGCCTACACGCATCCATTCAGATTACTGCTGAAAAAACATGTCATACGAGTCAGGAGAACACAAGTGTCCATAATGGGAAGGAATAGAAGAAATTAGCATTTCTTCTCAGTGTGAATATATCCTCCCTTTTGGAAGATTAATTTGAGGATGTCATCCCATATCTGCCATTTGTAGCCTACCTGCTTGACAAAGGTGGGCTAATACTTTATCACCCTTAGAAACACACAGGCATTCTGTACATCTGACCACAGGCAGATACACAACACATTGTCAATTAGTGGAAATGTGAAATGACAGAAAAAAGACACAAATGGAGAGCTCTCTCTTTTCCTATAATTGCTGCAAAGGGTCATGAAATTAAAGTCATGAAGAAGGGAAGATCCTGTATAAATTTCTAGAGATAATGCCTTTTCTGGCTAATTGTGTCAGCCTGGAGTAGCTGATTAGCATAATTAATCTAAAATCCTGATTACTCAAAGGAATGAGATGTTCCTGGATGCACAGGTGAAACATAGTGATTAAGACTTCAAGAAGCTAATATGCAGTATTATATACAGCCAGTAAAAGCATTTCAGTCCTGCTTGCTTGTCTCTGACTTTCTTTTGAAAGGACTGAGGAGAATCAGAGGAGCACACTGTGTAAAGCCCCACTCCTTGCTGAGGGTACAGCATTAGAAATTGTTGATGTTTGACTTGATAATGACAATAGAGTTGTGTTAATAATCTGCAGTTCATTACTGTAGCATTATTACCCACTGTTTCTAGTACAACACTCACTGATCTCAAATCAAACGTGGGTCCCAGGTATCACAGAAAAGTCCTAGCAGAGCCTTTAGGATAAAAAAGCTAGGAAATGAGGAGAGGTTAAAATACTGACCATTTGCCACCATAGTAGGTGGACAGAGATTTGTAGCTAGACTCCAAATGCCATATAGCCTAGAAAAAATGTGACCAAAGAAGTCAGTGTTTTCTGTATGTACACATCAAAAGAGCCCCTGCATTACATTCTTAAAAGAAAGTTTTCCTAATTTCACAAACTGGTTTATATTGTTATCCCGCAGCTGGTGTCAGATCTAACTTAATCCTATCTTAAAGTAAAAGCAACCAAAGGCACAGACTGCAAGTATCTGGAAAAGAAAAATATTACCTATCAAAAGGGAGAATCTAGTAACTGTAATGATGCTCTCATTGTGTTCTGTCAAGTTACTGAAATAATATTTTTAAAGCTCAGATAAGGAGTTAATGGATACAATCAGAAATTTTTATTTCTAATCTCAGTCATGTCTGCTTGTCCTCAACTATAACTCAGGAAAGCTTCAGCAACAGCAGAGAATCCAACTTGATCATTTTATTATTTTCTACTATCTCAGGAAGAGAGGGACTGTTACATAAGTAATAATGACAATATATTTTTTAAATACTACATCAAGAAAACATCTTAATGAATTTTAACAGTGAGAAAGTTTCATTACTGGAAACCTTCTGTTTGTTCTCAGTATGTGCACTTATGATGAAACACTGCTTAATCCCATCAGCATGCTTCATCTCTCATCTGCAGAGAATAATTACAGGATTTTCACTCAAAACTCTCTGCTAATTCCATCCTTTGCTCTCTGTTGATAGTGCCAGCTAACAGGAGACTCATCAACTACAAACCTAACTAAAATTGCAATCATGTTGCCACATAAGCCACCATGCAGGGAAGGCCAAGA
This sequence comes from Chaetura pelagica, assembly GCF_000747805.2. Taxonomy (NCBI): domain Eukaryota; kingdom Metazoa; phylum Chordata; class Aves; order Apodiformes; family Apodidae; genus Chaetura; species Chaetura pelagica. The sequence continues at coordinate 1,166,729 of NW_009954215.1, read as the reverse complement.
AACCCCAACTTGTTACATTCCTCTAGGAGTCCAGATCACAGAGAAGCTAGATTTGAGTGGTCTTGAAATAGACTAGTAACCTTTACAATGTTCTTACATTCTTAGTTCCCACACTCCTTTTAAACATGCTTATCAATCAAAGAGTGTTTTATCATCCTAAGCAGGGTGGGCAAGGTACCAGCAGCACAAACTTTTAACAAAACACTCTGCAATAAATACTGCCAGCACATTTGACAAGTTCATTAAAATGTGGATATGTTTTCTTCGCACGAAGTTTCCTAAAACCTTTGCCTCTTCCTGAGTGAGTGAATGAACAAACTGCTTAATGTAAAATTTGGCAGAATTGTAAAGAAATGTAATTTAAGATAATTTACAGTCTCACGTCCAGGGATTCAACAGGCACAGCTGTTTCATTACTGCTAGGTTCACTACTGGCCCTCACTGTCCCTGCTGTTACTCAGGATGTTATTGACTTGTCTCTAAACCTTAACTCTACAGATAAATAAATAATTGCTTTATAATAGCACTTGGTAATACTCTTGACCAGAAAAGAGGCTATTCTTTTGGATGCACAGCTAGCTCCCTCTTCCTGAGGAAGAAGGCACATTTTGATCCTTATGAGCTTCATTTGAGAAGAGGCCTTGGAATTGCTGCACACCACAAAAGCAATTCTATGGCAACCTGGTCAGAGCAAAGAATATAACTGAAAAATAAGTGAAATCAAGCGGCTTGAAATTTCCAAAAGGGCCCTCCCTTTGCCTCAGGGAGACAAGGCATCCTGTTGCTCAGTACATGTCTTGGAAAAGTATTCTGAGACAGCTGTCATGTCCTTAAGCTGGAAGATTTGTATGGTTCCAGACACCTGTTTAACTCTTTGCATATAGTTTATTTAGCTATTCTCTGCAGGAAAGAATCTGTTTGACTTTCTGAGTATTATGCTGAATGAAAAGGAGACGTGCCAGAAGGAGAGAAGGCTCATGTCGTCATATGCTGCCAAGGGCTAATTTAGTTTTTGAAAGGCTCAGAACACTGTACCATTTTTCATGTGAAATGGAGCTGCTTTATTCTAGGAGCTCAGAAGAGCTTAAATCAGAAGACGACATTTCTCTAGGCTAATGTATTAACCTTCAAAGTATTAGTCTTCTGAAGTCAAGCACTAGCTACGTTCCTATGGCTGAGTATGTCTTTGGAATTATCCAGAGCTAGATACCAAACAAATTCACTGCTGTCAGTCAAGCAAAAGCCATGTAACATCCTTGACTTCCACAGGAAACAAACCCTGCTACAATTCCCAAGAAAACCCAAGTGCCCAGATACTGAGTCACACAACTCAACTCATCCTATTGAAAGCAGGAAGGGCCTCCTTTCTGAACTCCCCATTCCAAGCCAAGTGCTGCTGCTTTCTTGGCTCCAGCTTGTCCCACAATGAGTTTAGGTGTAGGACAGAGACAATCAGCACTATTGTCTAAAACACGTAATTAATTTTCTCAAGGGTTATTTTATATTAAGACAGCTATAAGACAGACTCTGGTACTTTAACTCATCCACAAAATGCTATGGATGGACAATGGGATCTTCTAAGATCAGGCAGAATGGTAGGAAGAAAATACTGTTCATTTGAATTTTACTTTAATTTTTCAGAGAACAGTTTACCTTACTCTTTGCTGTGCAGTTGAGGCATTGGAATATGACAGGAAATACCACGTTTCATGCCAGAAAAGCAATTCCATTTTCAAAAGCTAGAACACTTGGGCTAATTAGAGTAGCTCAGATTCTTTGATCAGAGACAAATTGATGCTTTGTATGAGATCCTGCCCTTACTTAACTTAGTTTACTAAATACCCTCACTAATGCTTTTTAATTTCACATAGGGGGGAGAGATGAAAGGAAATTTTTTAAATCAACTTGCTGTAAATTTAAGAATAGTTTGCTAAATGTTTATTTGGCTTTATACAAATGTATTATTATTTTGTCTTATTAACACCTTGTTTTATTTATACCACAACTTATTAAACCATTGCATGGTATATAGCACAGGAGAACCACAATGCACTGTGACTATTTTATGCTCTATTTCACATTTGTCATTATTTTCTCATTCCAGTGCTAAGCATAGGGACCATAAGCTTTGTTTTGAGCATGATGAATAGTACTAGTAATCAACTGCAGCAGTCAACACTCACAATCGAGCTACATTTCACATATGAGTAATTCTATTAAGTTTAGGGGGACAGTTTTGTACCTAAGGAAGCCTTCTAGCTGTTTAGGTTTTTAGGCACCTTCAGCATTCACTTGCTCTCCATTTCAAAGTGCTTGCTGACTTGCCCAAGGCTTCTCCTCTATTTGTACTGCCTAGTTCTCAAAGCCAGGGCTTAAACGTGAAATGATCTAGGAAAGGCTGAGAAATTTAATGACAGAGAAAGAAGTAAATTAATTCAACCTTATTGCTAAACTGCCTTGGATCATATTTAAATAGTGGTATGTTCTCTATTAACAAAAAGAAAAAAAAATCAAACATGATTGGTTATAAATTTAGCAAAAAATTTTAAAACCAGAAGTTTGATGAGCTTTCCTTTTTCCCACCTGCATGCTTAACCAGTTGTGAGTCCATCAAAGCATCCTAGTTCACATTTCTGCCATTCCCTTGTTTACATCAATCCTCACAGAGTACCAAGGAAAACACTGTCTTAACTACAATGCTATAGTAACACGATTTTCAAAATTAGAATTCAAGATCTACCTGAAGCCAAAAAAGATTAATGTAAATGCAGAAAGCCTACAAGAATCCCCAGGAAAGCTTCAGACAGCAGGCCTGCTCCTTAGAGATTCCAGATTTGACTCTTTTCCTTTTACTTAATCCCTGCTGGGAAAAAACAGATCTCCAGTATTTCTGAACATTACATTCCCTTTATAGTCAAGTGCCTCATAACAGTCTGAATCCTTAAGTCATACAATTACAGTGAGGCTGATGGGACACAAACACTAGCTACTGACAAAAGCAGACCAAATCATTCTAACCACTTCCAAAACATCCCCAAACGGGACTGTGACAGTCCCATTGACAATTTTCAGGCCCCTGAACAACCACAGCAAGAAGAAAATTACATTAATCATAATTTAAATATATTTTTAACTATGCATAAGTCATTTGTATTTGTTCAGGAAAAGGAGTTTTTCCATCTGGAATTTCAGGCTCCAATTCTTGTTGAACACATATAATGGCAGAAGTAGTTATATAGATTTGGTGCTAATGTGATGAGTACCAGCACAATAGATAACTTGGATACAGAAGACAACCAATATGTAAAGAAAACATATAGTTGAAACATACACCTAAGAGTTGCAATTTAACAGTCATAGACAGCTCACGAGCAAAAATTATCTCAAGCAGTTGCAAACAGGCTGGAGTACGAGACGGGAAGGAGGACTAACAGAAACCCAACTCCCACCTCTCAACAGATGGTTACGATCTGTTAGTAATTTTGATCCACTTTCATCACTGTCTAGCAGACTTCAGTTACTCACATGCTATAAAATCTGCAATGTGTTTTTCCTCACACTTGCTATTTCTTCACTTCGATGTCAGAGCCACAAAGGGGTTTTTTTGTGGCTTTTTTTTCTTTCTAGTACTGGGATTCCTTAATTTTCTTAACCTGGCATATTAACATGCTGGAAGAGTTAGATGTTTCCATTGCAGATGAAAGCTTAATTTCACCATGATACCCAGCATGTCTCTGTACAGCTAAGCAGGGAGGTTATGCAGCAGGGATGCAAATATTCAGAAAATTTCCCTGCATTATAAGTAAATCAGTCACCAACACATGCAGCTATTATTGCAATCAGATTTAATTAAGCAGCTTGCTATAATTTTCCTTGTCATGCCTTTAGCACCAAATAGTTCACTCTGTCTAAATTATGCACAAATGTGTTTTCTGTGGTTAGAGACAGAATGATAGAATCAAAGACTGGTTTAGATTAGCAGGGACCTCTGGAAACTCATCTGGTCCAACTCACCTATTCAAGCAGGGCCACCTAGGACCAGCTGCCCAGGACCACATCCAGACAGCTTTTCAGTATCTCCAAGGAAGACTCCACAAACTCCCTATGCAGCTTGTACCAGTTCTCAGTCACCTTCACAGTAAACAAGTGTTCCCTGACATTGATCTTTAAGTGTCCCTTCCAACTGATATAATTTATGATTCTCGGACAGAACCTCCTGTGTTTCAGATGGCATGTGGTCCTATCACTGAACACTAAGAGGGCTCTGCCCTCTTGGCACTCTTCTTTCAGTTATTTGTATACATCAATCCTGCTGGGCAACCTCTTCTCCAGGCTGAACAGCACTAGCTCTTCCAGCCTTTCCTCACACCTTTGCAGCCTTTTGCTGGACTCCTTCCACTAGCTCCGTGGACTCCTTCCACTAGCTCCGTGTATATCTTTTAATAGGGAACCCAGAACTGGACATAGTGTTCCAGATGGCCATCTAGATACAAATGCAAGTACAGAGCAAATGATAAAAGAAAAAACATGTGAATGTTAAGACAACTGTTGCAGCTCATGGCAGGCATTCCTAAAGAACTGTGGAAGTACTGTGTACTGGCTCCATCATGGCATATTTGGGTTCATATTTCAGCTTTCCAGACTCATAGCTGTCCAGTATCTACTACAGTAGATAAAACTACTCTCTTTTCCACACTCTCAGACCTGCTCTCTTTTAAATTTCTGCACTATAACTCCTCACTGAGGACCACACTGCCCATTAGCCTGTGTTCACAGATCTTGTGGACTTTGAGCAGCAGTGATTCAATTAGATTCAGTATGGTTTATAATCCTAGAGATTTCAAGTCCTGGGCACTTGCTGTTTAGCTGCCACTAAACACACTTGACAGGCTGTAGCACAGCCACAGTTTCTGGCAGCAATGCAAGAACTGATGTGACAGTCATTTTCTTCCATTCTGTCAGCCACACTAATCATCTTCCAGTCATGCTGTAGTGCCACAGGCTGCTTTTCAAAGCCTACTCTGACACAACAGCAACAGGACACTAAGCCCAGAGCTCCCTGGAGCTTAGCCAGTCCTCTGTCCTCTGACTGCAGAAAAGCTGCAAGAGGATCAAGTAGGGTGCTCTGCATCAACTAAGATGATAAAAACTCAGGTCATGCTTGAATATAGGAATGTTTAGACATCAAATTGACTTATTCTTCAGTGACAGGTAGAGCATAAGCATGAAGCAGTACTAAATTCTTCAAGTCCCCTATAAAGTTACTGCATAAATGTCTAATGTCCACATACTACCAATATAAAGGAAAGTATATGTGCATAGAAAGAGCTGTTTCTAATTAAGGAGCAACATGGGGTTCAGCAAAGCAGATTATACAATGTCTGTCACTGGGATTTGTTTGTAACCTGTGATAGGTTACAGCCTAAGATCAAATCCTGAATGAATGTTGTCAGTGGCATGCATCATTCATGTGGGAGCAACCTAATATTGTGTTTATCTCCCTGGCAGATTAACATTCTGATCATTTGAGAAAACTGAGACATAAACACTACCACAAATAAAATCCTTGCCATGTTAGGAGATATGCACTTCTATCCTCCACGTAGCATTCAGAATCCTACCCTTCAAGAGAACTCAAGTTTGTAAAATTACAAACACAAAACAAGAAGAAAAAAATTTTGAATAAGGTATTTTCAGATGCTCTGAAACATTCTTTATTAATCTGCAGAACCCACACTGAAATAGGGCACATTGATGTCTTGCATGAGAACCTCCCTCCTCTGTTTCTCTCACCACACCTTCCCCTCAGTATAAAATCAGTAACCAGGAAACCTAAGTTTGAACTCTAGAGATCTAAAGTTAAAGTGACTGCATAAGTCAATTCTGAAGAACAAAAAAATACATACTGGTCTGCTTACACAGTCCATAATATTTTTGCCTTTCTCTAGAGATAAAACAGGAAAATACCTCCTTGCTTATTAAGCAATTATTAATTTTATTGCAGGCAATAATACTGCATACTCTCCTTCATAAGTTGGGGGCAACCTTAAAATTAGATTTTGTCTCAAATTTCCTGTCTGCCTATTCCAGAACAACACACCCATCAGAGCAATAAATAATCTCCTAATTTCTACTTAAGATTTATTTAGTCAGTTTATTACAATTTGACTTTGTATTATCTTTTAGGTAAAATCCACCTTTTCACTCACTTCTATTTCATTTCTTGATATATTTAGAAATAACAATGCATTAAATCATACTTTTATAATTTCTTGGCTTTTAATTCACAATTAGCATAGCAGGTTTTCCTTGAAACTGCTGACCAGGATAATTTAGAGTATCCTAGAGTAAGTCCACTAGAGTTTTTTATGAAGACTTTGATTTCTGCTGTAGCCCTCCTCAAGCAACAACTCAAATCACATGAACATTTTTGCACTTTTATATCACAGCAGCTAATAGCTTCCTTCTGATCAGCAACCTTTGCACAGTGGTGGGTTTTTGACTCTTGATTGTAATTGCTGAGTCTCCTACTTCAGCAGATTTTCCTGATCTTACATGCTGTATTCTTATACTTTCATCTTAGTTCTATCATTACAACCCTCAATATCATCCATTCTTTCCTGTTTAATATTCTACTACTCCAAATTGATGTCATCTTCAAATCTGAGTTATAAGTAAATTAATTAGCACATTTGTAGATCAGAAGAAAAGTTTCCTAGGAATTCTAAATGCACCAGTTCGGCACTTTCTCTGTCACTGCAAACCACCACTATACATTGTTTTCTAGCTTCCACTGACCTTTGAACTTTTTCATAAAGATGCATGCAGATCATTAGTTCTACTAATGGTAGAGTCAAGAGCACACAATTCTTGGCTCACTTTCCTCCACTCCTGGTATTTTCACAGCTTCAGCTTTTGTAACACAAAATCTATCCTTTTTATGTTTCAGTTTAAGATAATCAGATTTTAACTAGTGATTTACTGGTCTATTGTATTTTCTACAATAAGCAATTCTATAACATCCTCATTAACAACCAAGAACACAGCTAAAATTGAAAGCTTCTCACAGATTCAGTGACTGCTTTGTGAAGAAATGTGTCACCTCTTCCACTCCAGACTATCTAGACACTACTATTGACAGAAAAATTCGTTCTTCAACTGACACTGAAGAAAGAGTTTTCCATAAAGGACGTATCCCAGTAATGTAAGTAAATTCTTGATTTGTTACCACAACACATTACAAGGTACTAAAAATACAAAAGGATTAATGCTATTAAAAAATCATGTCTTCAAAAAGAAAATAATCAGAAAGACAGAAGGAAATGTCCCAGAATACTTTCCTTAGAACAATTATTTTTTTGCATGGCCTGTTCTCACCACGAGTGAGCAAAACAAACTAGTCTGCTTCGCTAGCTCTGTTAAGCTGTGTACTAGGTTGAGAGTTTGATCTTAGCTCTATAAATCTTGCTACCATGAGCACAGATTCTGGTTATGAGATCATGGTTTTGTTTTTTATTCCTAGCCTTCAGAGTGTGTGCATTAGTTTCATCATATTCTAACTACCCAAGGATGGGGGAGAGACTGAAGAAATACACAATTTTTATTCTAGTGATGCAAGTTATAAACTATGACAGACAACCAATATATTAAAGTACTGGGAATCATTTCTCAACACAGTGAACTTATTTCCCCCTCCTCTCATGCATAATATCCCTTCAATTCCTTGATTGGCACAGGACAGTTTTGATGGTACTACAGAAAACAGTATAATCCAGCTCCACAAAGTTGAAGGAAAGCTGACAGAACTTAGATGGACTAGTGCCAGCACTAAATACGGGCTTGTCACTTACATGATTGCAGGGAATAAATCTGATAAATGCACATGACACTAAAGAATAAATGCTGTTTTCAAATAAATCTGCCTCTAAAAGCCACTTTTTTTTTTCTTGAAGAATTAAAATATTAGATGCATGAACAAAAAAGAATTTACAAACAATGACAAGAATAGATAATGAGGTTGAACACGTGGGGTAGGGGGGTGTCCTATAAAACAGCTCTTTAATTCTTGTTATTTTATGCAACATCATTCATGCCATTTAGCTGTATTGCATTAGTTAGGTTCTGAGCTTTTTAGAACACCTTACTTATTTTTGGGAAGTCATTCTATTTCTGCTGAGGAAATAAAATTGTTCCAATATTGAAAGTTACTACAGATGCAGTTACAGAAGAGAGACAATAAATCAAAGCAATCAAAAGAATTTATGACATGAGGGCACAAGCACAAATGCCTTCTGGATTTGAACCAGAGTTTCCTATACTGTAAAGCAACTGAACTCATCAAAATTGAGTGGTTTTCTCTAAAGGAACAGAAATCTCTTCCTCTGCTCTTTCAAAACTTGTAGTTTTGATAAAAGTAAAAAGTACATGACCTGTAACATTAGATAAGAAAGCTAATTCATCTTGTCCCAGGAGAATTATGGAGAGCTGACTCTAACTTTACATCCCAAACACAACTCTGCATACAAGTCTCCTTCTGGAGTTACTAAGAGATATAAGCATACATGACAAATGGCAATCACACTGTTCAATGTGCTACCAGAAGATGCAAAGATACTATGCTAATAAAGATTTAAGAGACACGAATAGAATTTATTCCTGCAAATTACTGACTTGGTATCAAGTAGCACTTGAGACTGCAAAAGAAGTAAAGCAAGAAATCACCATGTAGTTTTAAGGCTCAAGCTCCAGTGTTCCCACTAAGTCACATTACGACTCAGACCAAGACTTTCAAATAAAGCCAAATCTTGTAAAAGAAAAGGCAAACAGCACACGAATGTCACAACTTGTATCAACCTCCAGCATTTAATCTTATTTAGCATCGTTCACAGACTTCATATTTGCCTTTTGGGCACCGATTAACCCTGCTTTCTGCAACACAATCCAACACACACCCTTTCAGTTTGTATACTGCAAAAACCCACAAAAATAAAGGCAATAGAAAGGCATGTCAACAGAAAGACTGGAATGTTTAATTGCTGTAGAGCAGGTATATCTTTTTTATAATAACATGACTAAATATAGTCTACTCTGCCTTTTGAATAGTAATGATAAAAAGGTATTTCTAGTTTCAGATACACTAGAAAACACTGGGCTAAAAACATTTCATAAATGAAAGCATGTCACTGGACCAGGAATGTAGGACTTAATCAGGAGTTAATAAGTCATCTTCAAGTTTCTATATTTTTGGAGCTCTAAAATGAAAAAAAAACCACAAACCAAAACAACCCCCACAAACAAAGGGCCTAACAAAATCAAAAAACTCAAGAGATGTCTCTGTGTTCCTTCTTCATTAACCCCCAATACAGAAAAACTGTCAAAGAACTGAAATAAAGGAACAAAATAAAATCCATTATATTGCACTCACCTCAAATATGGGATGAAACAGAAAAAAAGAAATTGGAAAAGGGAAAAATGGAAAAAAGAAAATGGAAAAGTTGCTTTCCAAAATCTACATTCTGTTATTCCTATATCTCAATATTGATTTGAATATAATAATGTGTCTCTTAAAATCCTATCAATGGGGGGGAACAAGCAAACAAAAAAACTAGAAAAAAATTGCAAGGCCTCTGAAAACATCACCAGGTCTAGAATGGCATTAAGTGTAACCGTATCTTTTTCTAATAGCCTTCTCAGCAAATATATAATGTGATACTTCAAATTATGAAAATATTTGAACTGAAATGCATAGATGGTGTATTTATGTATGGAGAGACCCTTTTATGTAACAGTCTCAAGGATTTAAGTTTTTAGAGTCTTCTGATAAATACTGTTTCATCTGGAAAGCTCAGTTTCTGGTCTCTAACACAGTAAGGTTTAGAATTACTAGGTTAAGTGTAAGGATCCTCTGCTTTCTATATTGCTCACTATAAATGTTACAGGCATTTTTGCTTTTACATTTATAATCTGCTTTCTTCTGTGAAAGCTCCTCAAATGATACTTTTCTCAGATATACAAAGCATTTTTAAAACACTGACCAATTCAGATAGCTTTGTAGTGAGTTCACAGGTATGACGGAATCTGAAGAACATTCTTTAGTTCTCCAACTGAGAAAATACTTAGTCATTCATACATTCTCTTGAATCTATCCCATTTGAAGAGCTACAGGGCTTAATTTTTTTTTTTCTTGAACTTAACTCATTTTTCCATCTTCTTTTTCTTTTTTCCTAAATAAAGAGCATTCTCTTTCATCTGTTTCCAATTCGTTTGCAGCGCCATTGGCCTCAAAATTATATATATAAAGTTATCCTTCAAGGGTATAAACCTGCAAAACAGTAATTTTAAATTACAAACAACATATCCCATGAAATCTAGAAATTAGATCTTTAGATCTAATTTCTCTAAGAGGTTTTTTTTTTGTCTTCTCAGAGGGGCACTTTTCTTGTAACACTGGATTGCTGCACCATGTCACGACTGCAGGAATATAATACTAATTTTCAATTCTTCATCAAGTATCTAATGACAAACCATACACCTTATATCAAGCTGGAGGAATACAGCAGCAGTAACAATCCATCTGTTGTGCATTATTATTTCTATGAATCATAAACTTAATACTAAATTAGGTGATTAAATAATAGCATAATTCACTTCAATGTTAAAGGGATAATGTTTTGTTTGTGGTTCCAACTGTTTACATGGAATTACATTAGCTGAAGCTTAGGGCATAACCACGTGCAAGTCAGCTAATGACTGGAAATGAACATCAGGTTTTGTGTTTAGAAATCAGGGAGTAACAACTAAACTAACTTGATATGCAAATGCCACATGATATCTATACACACTTTTGAGTCATAAAGTGGAAAAAGATTAATGCTTGTTTTATCCCACTGTGTTTCTCCTTACAAAACACACCAGCCTTTCCCTTATAACCTAACATGGGGTACAGGTATCACAGGTCTGAGTGGTGGGACAGTAACACCACCTTACCAAAAAACGTTGAAGCTACTTAATTTCCAACACATAGGGTTTTTTCAGGTCCTATCAAATTCTCACTTTCACCTTTTCTTTACCGGTTAAACCACAGGCAGATTTTATATTGACTTAACTCAAGCACAGAGAAAAAAACAAGCTTTTTCAAATAAAAGCAGAAAACTGCTTATGAAGCACTCCCAGAGATTCAATTTTTTTCAAATATTGAATTACTGCATCATTGGCAGGGATATTGCATGAAATAGGATCAACTACAAACACTCATTACCTTTTGGTTCCACTAGGCTGATATCCTTCACATTTGTTCTGCCATGGCCCTGTGCTTATAGGCTGGCATTTGTATATATGAGAGCACTGTGTGTGGAGTGGGTTGTCCCTGTTTAACTGCAAATCCTGTTACCCAGACTGATTTCCACTTGAGCCTGAAGCACTGCTGCTGTTGCTAATAAGCATACTGCCATGACTGCAGCAGGACTCACCTGCCTGTCTGAGGATCCCATGAAGTACAGAGCTCATTGCACCATTTAGGCTTTGAATTCACATCACCTGCAGTGTTACTGGATCTTGTGACAGCTCACTCACAGCACATCAAAAGCTCTTGGACTTGATGAAATTTCTGATGAAAAAGCTCTGTAGGATGCAATAGGAATGTAACCAAATAGAGGTCCTATGTTTTAAATGTCCATCAGCTTAAAATTCTAGCAAGCGTTTTTAGGACTGCAAAACATGTTAGCAGCAGTTGTACAGTATTCCTTTGTATTAGGCTCTAAAATTACAAAAATCAATTTTTGCCCCAGGCAGCTACTACCTAAAACTTTATGAAGTGAAATCACCCTGAGGAAGCAGGAAGAAGCACAGAGAAGTGAAAGGACCTATGCTGGGTGCCAAGGAGAGCAATAGAAGAGACAGAATATGTAAGTGCTGAGCTTTCTTTACCACTGGCTGCTGCAGTAGCAGGAGAACATTTATGTTCTAGCCTAACGTATAAAGTAGTAAATAATAATTAACTTAAATCTAAAACTATCAGCAAGTGAAACCAATGTTTGTGTTGCTTATCTTAGCTGATCTAGTGAATGATGCTTCTTCCTAACTTTAAATATCAATAAAAATACTATGTGCAGTTAAAGTCTAGTTCAAAAGCTTAGAAGTCAACAGGAATCTTGTCATTGACTTCAGCAGGCTTCAGCAACTTGTAGATGCACAAAAAGGGGGCATGGATTACACAGTACTTAGTACTTTGTTCCAAAACATGACTTAAAAAAACCAACAAACTCAACAAGCAAAAACAAAAAGGGGAACACCTAACATTCAGTTGCAGTGATGATTTAATTACAGACTGTGTATGGTATCTACTCACAGCACAGAAAACCTGTATTTTCAGAAGTATAGGGAGGTCAGAAAATAGGAAAGAAGATGAATAAGGCATAGTGTAATAATGTCCTCTCTCTGCTCAACTGCAGAGTTGGAAAGGTGCCTGTCCCTTAGTGTGTGGTATGGTTTTGTGCCTGTTACATATTCTGCTGCTTAATACATTTACCCTGACAAGGAAAGTATAATCTTTCCTGAGATAGCATAGTTATTATCTTCCCTAGATGATTAATTTTCTTTCTTCTTTATGGGAGTGGCAAGAATAGAGACAGAGTTTTAGTTAACTGGTGGCTGGTGCTCAAGGTTCAACCATTTTCAAGTAAGCATTACAGTTTTTATTATAAGGATTTCACAGTTTTGCTTTTAAACGTCTCTTTATGGCTCCCTGGTTTTGTGAATTTTATTTGCTACTAGAAAACAATAGTTCTCATTACATTTGCTGTAGGGAATGTCAGAACGTCCCCATCCAAATGGCTCATCAGCCTCATGCATATTGCTGTCAGTCATGCCACAGGCAACTCACTAACCAAGGCAAGACATCCTGAAATGTTCTTATAGCTACATTGCTGCCCTAATAATGACATGCAGCTGCCTGCATTGGAGTGCCTGCAGCAGCTGATAAATTCATAGTCTACTTGCTGTCCAGTCTTCACTGTACTGTAATAAAATGCTATTGGCAGGTGTAGATACAAGGGGTGAACAAGGTTCTGCTTCAAGGCAGATTCACCTTTGAATTGCTATATTTTAATAAATATATTGGGAATGCAGAAGTAACCACTATGGCAGAGCTTTAATGAATTGTAGAATGTGTAGAATGCGCTATTCAGCCTAAGGAAATGATTGCACAGTACACATTTGGTAACTACGGATTACAACTGACCTGCCATCTGGCACTAAAGCAGTGTCACACTTCCAGCACTGAGCAGGTACCAGGGAGCCTGGGAGTACTTGAATGGAAGGTATTGTGCAGCCTAATTGATTGCATATTTCAACTCTACAAGACTAATATTTTGCCATAAAAATAAGGTTTATTAAGCTGAAGTACACACCAGCACAATAGAAGGGAAAACTGAAACCTGGGGGACTCATTAATTTCCATCATGAGAAGGTAGAAGATTGCCAGTCTTAAGTTCAGTACAACTGAAGATCATTTAGAGATAAATGTATATAAAACCCTGAACTTCAAAACTGAAAACTGCACATTGGATGGACAGCAGGAAGAGTCAGCGAGCCTTAAAGCCAGGAAAATCTATTTTCAAGGACATGGCCTTTGCAATAGAGTACAGAGAAATACCACAAAAGCTTAACAGAAGTGCAACACTTACCTGTTGAAGTGATGCTATCATTTCATCAAATCTCAAAAAAGTCCCAGTTAGCCCTTCTACTACCTCATCTGAGCATTGCTTTATTATATTGCTCAAAAAAAAGGATATGCTGGATCCAGAGTTCTGAATTCTTTGTTCAGGCAAATCTCCTTGTATGCTTCCTGACAGATAGGGTATCACTAGCAACTATGTTTAATGGTTTAAAAAATGTATTAAACCTAAAGAGATTATCCATGCAAAAATATTTTGGGTAAGTTGATAGAAAAAATTGTAAATGGGTATTTGAATAAAGATATAAAATCCCAGTTGGAAGTCACAGTGGGAACCTTCTCTCCTGCATGAGACTCTTGTATAAATCAAGAGTAATAAAGAGGAGACAGAAGATCAAATTTATCTTTAGATCTTATGCTTTAGCAGAACTGTATAAACAGATAAGAAGTTACTTATTTGTTTACATTTCTAATAGATGTATCTTCAACTCCTCAGATCCTATGTATATAAAGTAGATGCTCAGAAAAGAACACAGCATAAATAGCTTCTTATCCAGAACATCAGCTCAAACTCAAGCAGTGGTGATCCTGGCAATCCACACTGGTGCAGCCATTGCCACTGGGGATGTGCAGAACTTCTGGTACCTGTTTCTGGCAGAAGCACAGCATTTTAGTAAATATTCCTGAGAACATGCCTATCTTTCCCCCACTACTCCAACAAGATGCTACCAGCTGGCAGAGCCTTTTTTGATTTCTGTTACTGATAACCTACAGATACATTTCTGCCAAGACAGCAAACATAGAAAACCAGACTCTTCACTGAAAAAAAATCAATACAATTCCACATATGATCTGCCTCTCAGGGTTGCCACTATCTGCCAAGCACATAACTCAGATACAGACCTCATTTTCACAGAATCACAAAATCTTACAGGTTAGAAGGGACCCTAAAAGATCATCTATTCCAACCCTCCTGCCAGAGCAGGATCACTCAGAGCACATCATACAGGAATGTGTTCTGGTGGGTTTTGAATGTCTGCAGCAAAGGAGACTCCACAGCCTCTCTGGGCAGCCTGTTCCAGTGCTCTGTCACTCTCACAGTAAAGAAATTTTTTCTGATGTTTACATGGAACCTCCTATGTTCCAGTTTGCACCCATTGCCCCTTGCCCTATCACTAGACATCACTGAAAAAGCCTGGCTCTGTCTTTCTGACACTTGCCCTTAACATATTTGGAAACATTGCTGAGGTTGCCCCTCAGTCTCCTCCAAGCTAAAGAGACCCCTCAGCCTTTCCTCATAAAGGAGATGTTCCACTCTCTTAATAATCTTTGTGGCTCTACGCTGGACTCTTTCAAGCAGTTCCCCATCCTTCTTGAACCGAGGGGCCCACAATATTCCAGATGCAGCCTCACTGAGGCAGAATAGAGGGGGAAGAGAACCTCCCTTGACCTACTAACCACATCCTTCCTAATACACCCCAGGATGCCATTAGCCTTCTTGGCTACAAGGGCACACTGCTGGCTCATGGTCATCTTCCTGTCTACCAGGATCCCCAGGTCCCTTTCTCCTATACTGCTATCTAGCAGGTCAGCCCCCAACCTGTACTGGTACATGGGGTATACTAAAAGAACTGAAGAATTTACACTATACATATCTTTATACACCACCACTGGAGAGCATAAAAATCAGATACTTTACAAAATTCTTATGGAAATACTATACATACTTTAAAATACAATCCTATTTTTGAAACAGCAGGTTTGGTTTTACTTCCATTCTGCTTCTTCTTTTGTAAACCCAGGCACAGATAGAAACTGCAGAAGCAGTGAAGATGTCCTTGGTTTTCATCACTTTTTTTTTATTACATATCACACATTCCTCTGTAATAAAAAGCCATTGCAACAAGACCATCTTTTTATAGAGTTCCTGCCTGGTGAGCTTGCCTGCTGCTTCATTTTCCTACCTGTCCTGGAACTCAAATGACCCTTATCATTAGCACAGTGTAAGAGGCAAGAATGCATGTAGGTTATTTCATGGATTCAGGACAGCTTATGAGAACACTCTCCAAGGAATTGTTTTACTCTGTCTGCTCCACCTAAACATGTCAGGGTAGCCAGGCTAAGGGAAATTTACTGGTCAGGCCATGGGTGGCAAAAATCAGGTCTTGAAAGAAATCCCCGGTGTTTGCTTTGCAGAATAATTCACTGAAGAGCTGCAAAGATTCCTCATTTTTTCATACCAACAGGAACCAGGCTTATCCCTCTGCCACTGCTTGTTTCACACGCTGAGGTTGATAGTGGTGGATGGCGGCAAAGAGAAGGCAACAAGCCAATAATACTAGAGAGCAGAGTACTTAACAATGACAAATGGCATTAACTGATGGATGCCTGTAACAGCTCCTTTGACTGTTAATGCAGATGATGCCAAGCCTTCAAATACGGGAAACTGTGGACTAATAGATCTTAGAGGTACTACTACTATACAGTTATATCAGAGGACCTCCACTGCAGGTATTTAATGGAATTACCTTGTCAGTATATTTAAACTAATACTTCAAGCAATACAAATGAGTACAACAAAAATGTCCAAAGGTCCAGCGAGCTGTCTCAAAGGCTAGCACAGCCTAGGTAAACTGATGACAAAGGGATCACAGGAATTAGACCCCATTAATCACTGAACGGGGAGCAAATGTTAATTTGTTCATATTAATACACAGGTCTGACTTTGAAAGTAATGTGAATTATGAACATTCCTGACTCGGCTGTTAATATTGATGAATCTTAAATAATTAACCTCCCTGGACTTGCAGCCCCCTTTAGGAACAATCTCTTCCTCTTCATGTGGCTTTGAGACACTCATGTCTCTTCAACAGCACTGAGATATTAGAAACCCCATCAGCACACACCTCCAGTAGCACTGCTGAGCTTTATAAAACTGGATTGCAGCACTGACAGTGGTTCCACTGAATAAAGCTATTCCCAGCCATCGCATAGTTCTTTCATATACTTTTCCACATATTGTTACATCATGGGAAGAGCTACTTTCC
>NW_009954215.1:1112259-1149739 GCF_000747805.2 Chaetura pelagica | reverse complement strand
TTACATCATGGGAAGAGCTACTTACCCTACCATGATTCCAAAATCATGGTCTCAACCTCTTCACATGAACATTTTCTCATCTCCTTACTTGGTCTATCATCACATTTTTCAACTCAAATTTAGTTTTGGTTAAATTAACACCCGAAAAGGAATCTGAGTAGTGCTTTAGTTACACTTTTAGTCTTTGAAATCCTTCTGAGGAAGGAAGCCCATGCCATACCATGAGGAAAAGTTATACTGCAACAGTGGTGAAACATTTTTTTGCATGAAATTCAGAATACTAAACTACTCATGTAAAAAAGCAAATAGTTAAGTTCATGAGAAAAAAAAAAAATCTCAGTCTAGAAAAGCAACAAAACTGTGGTTTCACATCAGTTAAAGACAGTTGCTGCCCAAATAAATACATGGAGGAGGTCATGGGGGTGGTGTTTCATGTTTTTTTACATGTTGAGAGAGAAGCAGAAGGTATTTAGATTTTATTCACACCTGAGTTGGTATTAGTCGAAAATACACCGTGCTCAAAACACTACCCATGCTTAAACCCCTTCTGTAATAACAAAAATTAACTACAAGTATATGAGAAAACTGAATAAGAGAAGCAACAAACCAGATTTCACAAAAGAAGGCACTAATTGTTTCCTTCTTTACATAGCTGACACCTGAGAGACCCTATTTGAAAAAACTTATTTATAGAAAAGTGTAAAAATCAGGCCCAAGGCACTGGATGGGCAAGCATTGCTTATTGCAAAGCTGAGAAAAGGTGGCTGCCACAGAAATATTAGCTGGTTTTCTGCTTCTTTACCACCAAATACTTACCAAATGTTGCTGTCTTGAGCCTTCTGACTTTATATACATCAATGTACCTTCTATGGCCACATGCTACTGATTACAGATAAAGGCAGAATATCTTTATTCAGACTCCAAACTTTAGCAGACTTGCTTCTGAGCTCTGAAAATAACCCACTTCTTATGCCTCTTTTTCTGAGGAGATGGAACTACTTCATTTTGTGCATGAAATAGTAAACAGCTTTCATCCTGGTCATAATATGCTAAGAAGCAAAGATATTTATTCATATTTACTGAATCAATGATAATGATAAAAGCAATTACTTCTGAAAAGAGTTATGGTTTCTTCACAATGGGTGTTGCTACCACATAATTTGTTTTGCAAACCATCAGATACAATTTAAAAGAGAGTAACTTTAGTTTTTAGAATAAATACAGAGTATTGCCCATTCTTAAGTTAAGCTTGCTCTATTTAGCTTTCCCTTCATACTGCATACTTCTCTTAAGACTGTTCACTTCTCTGTCAAATACTGATCCTGTCCTTTTTATCTCATTTCTGTGGGCTCGACCTCATGTCTTCTCATCTTAATCTCATCAAATAAATTTTTTTGATACACTAGGACTGAAATGTTAAATACATGAGAAACGCATTCACCATCAGCAATAATCTTCTTCCTGGAGGAAAACCTTGCCTACTGATGCTTCAGAACACATCTAACTGTATTTATTTCCAAATGTTACTGGATTTAATTTCAACTAGATCATGTACTTTGATCAACAAAACAGAATCATCATGGAATCACAGAGACATTGAGGCTGGAAAAAACCTGTAATATTATCAGGTCCAACCATATCATACTTCAAGGTAATCAGTTCTTTCTTTAACTAAAAAAGAGCAAAAAATCCTACTCACTTCTAAAGCAGGACTTGCTAAAAGATAGAGGAATGAGACCTTTAGTACTCAATTCATTTTCAAATCAGTAAAAATGTAACATCATCAGGATATTCAGTATCATGTAGGACATAAGCAGAGGCATGAAACGATCAGAAAAAGATAAGTACCTAATCCACAGAATAAATACAAACATAACAGGCTTTTTTGAGTGCACAGATTGAATGGAAAGCAAAAGCTTATTTAACATTAAACCAAAGGTGTCATCCAAAGTTTACAGGCCTGTAAAATACACAGCCTCTTCCAGCTCATTTTCCTGGATTTTGTCTTCTTACCAAAAGCTCTCCAAGGATACATTTTTTTCTCCCAATTCCCTTTACTTTTTCCAAGTCACTTGACTCTCCAAAACATGAGCTGAACTGCTTGACACTTCCCTTTCTTTCTTTTTGTGTGAAATTTTGTGTCTAATAATCTGGGAGTTGGATTAATTGTTTTAGAAATAAAGTTCACACTCATAAATACTTAAGATCATGAAGGGCCAGGTCTTGCTGTGCTGATGAAAAAAGTCCCTGATCACAGCTACCAGCCAATCCTATCCCTGCTGACCTGCAGCTGGAGTAGCTACAGAAGTGGAGTCACACAGTGTAAACTATCTAATATAATGCTGTGGATTTTTAAGCTTTAAGTACTTGGATTTCGTAGCCCCTCTGGAACAGCTGAGTCCAGGAAGGACAATGTGACAGCAATCTTACTTTACTGCTGTGAGAGTTACTTTAAAATAGTGTGCTGCAAATTCATACCCAATTTACTTACTTTAGCTATCCATGAAAATCCATGTGTCCATACAGAGAGTTAGTGCAAAACAGTCACAGTGATGTAAATTTATAACGTAACTTACAGTGCATTAACTTCTCTGTATCAAAATATTCACAGTGTTAACAATTGTCCTGCAAATTTGTGGAAGCAATGCCAAGCTGTTGCCAAGCAATTGCCAATGCCAAGCATTTGCCAACAATGTGCCCTATGTTCCATATCTAAGTGTGTCTCAGAGACAATTCATGCAGAGCATAAAACACAAACAGAGGTTATGACAACACATCAGTGGCCTTCCTTAAAATCAAGATCTAAACCAGAATTATAAGGAAACTGCATAGAATAACCCTGGTACATTTTTTCTCTTTAAAGGTGTTTAAACATCTTGTGTTCTCTGCTATTAATGGATTTTTACATTAGTACCTCATTACATTTATGGAAAATAACAACATCAAACAAATACCTTTGTAACTGATTTAGGAAGCACAAATATTTGTGCAATATTCATGTTCAAACACTTCATGAATTCTGAAAATGCTTCAGAAAGAATCAGACTGTTACAGAACAAGCTTTGTTCCTCTATCTGTTGTTCTGAAGTAAATAGACTGTATATCTGGTAAAAATACTTACACTTCAACCATAAATATTATTTCAGGAAAAGAAGGTCATAAATGTTTAAAACACTATCAAGAGAAAATAAAAGGTAAATTAAGCAAAAAAAGCCTTCCTATTTCCTCTATAAAGGCTTGAAAAAGCCTACAGCAATACCAGGCAACAGGAATAAATTTTATTCCATAAATACATCTAAGTGTCAACTGAAGACCTTTATGGATTATTTTT
Organism: Chaetura pelagica; assembly: GCF_000747805.2. Classification (NCBI taxonomy): domain Eukaryota; kingdom Metazoa; phylum Chordata; class Aves; order Apodiformes; family Apodidae; genus Chaetura; species Chaetura pelagica. Next base: position 1,146,408 of record NW_009954215.1, on the reverse strand, counting down.
GCACAGAAAATTCAAAGAGGTTTTTTTACTAAATAAAAGAAGTCCAGAGTAAAACTGTTGGAAGAATGTGCATTGAACTGATGCACTGGTGACTTTAGGATGAAAACACAACCAGGTGCAACAAGAACATTCTTGAACTCACAGCACAATAAGAATAGATTAAGGAAGCCTAAAATATCAATGTTACTAGTGGAGAAAAAAATAAGATGGCATTAATAGAAAATCTAAATGAAAAAAATTGACAAGCTTCCTTGCTTTGATGGCAGTTAAAAATATATCCATACTTCTAAACTTGATCTATACAAACACCTGGGCAGAGAAAGATGTCTAATTACACAATAAAAGGAAAGGTCATTCACTGGAGTAAAAATAAAATGCCCTACAAAATAAGGACTTAAGAATACAATATTTAGTTGTTCCTGTTTCAGTTTACCAAATACAAACTTTATCTTCTAAATTGTGTACAAACACTCCCAAATCAATTATGCTAACTTTGTGCATACTTCACATTGCATATACTGCATGTTTGCCCCATGTAATCTGCTAATTTTACATTTTACATTATTATAAAAGTACTCCCCCCCAAAATTTTCTTATTTCCAACATATAACAATCAAAAAAGCAGGTCCCAGCTGCAAAATTCTTCTGTCACACCTCATTCAGGACATTTCCTCTCCCCTTTCGAAAACCACTGCCAGAGAAGAGACCTCTTCCCTTCGGGTCAGCTGGACACTTACACCTAAAACATGAAGATGCCATGGGACATGCTATATTCACCATGTGAACAGCACAGCTCATCTTTGCCTATCCTGAAGCACCACCAGTCTTTGCTTCAAAGTTCTAAACACAGGTGAATAAGATCCTATTGGATTGTACTAACCTCACTGATAGCTCCAGGGATGGTCAAGAGACTGAGAATTAATACTACAGATCCTCACACTAACAAAGCATACATTACACATTCAAATTATGACAAACATTTCAGCCACTAGCTCTCATCCAAAAAGGCTTATAAAGCCACCAAAATCTCAGCCTCAGTCAGTCTCATGTAAAAGACACTCCACAACAGGGAAACACAGTTTCTTAGCATACTACAGGTATGTTCCACCCTCTTCTTACAGCTTATGTACACAATGTAATTATAAAATGCACACAAGCAAGCCCTATGTATGCATACATAACATTCTCACAGGTGTCTTAAAGACCCACCAAACCCAAACACCTACTGAAAGGTGGCTCTGAGGCAGGAAATAGCCAGGTTACCTGCCAACGATCAAAGCCCTTGCTTTGCATTTAACTAGTTCCATTCATTTCCTCTGTCCACACAAAGCAATAACCTTTTTAGTCTTTCCACATTTCCCATCCAGCAGCAAGTTCTAATCCTAAAGAGGTGGTGTTATTAGAGCTTGGTGGTTGCCTGTGATTGCTCCCCTTACAACGGAAGATGCAATCAGAGGAAAAATTTATGTCCTGTAATTCAGTGAATGGATGCTCTTCTACAGTAATTTCTTTAGTAATTACTTGTGTAAAGTATGTTTTCCTGTAATTGAAATTCTACAGCATACAGTAATTTATTAAAATATATAATTTCTTATGGCATTTCCCATCTTCATTTCATTACTTTGATGCAATGCTTTCATAGTCACACTTTTAGCTCACTGCATTGGTCTGGAGATACTGAAAGTTGTAGGGCAGCTTATAAACACTCAAGCAGAGAAGTGTGCTAGAAACAGAGAATAAAACCAGGAAAGGTCCTAGCAAGGCAGTTAATACCAAAACCAGAAACTAAACTTTTTACCTCTGCAGACATAAGTAGTAGCCCAAAGTAGTTCTTATGTAAACCAACAAAATATTATCTAATATTCTGCTACTTTATGTAGCCATTCAACTGTAAAGAACATGTTAATTACACTAATTAGCATTCTTGCCCATTAACAAGTATTCCTGAAGGAACAGCAAAAAGAAGCAAAATGTCTTCAGGGACAAAGTGAAAAGGAAATCCTGAAGGACCCACTTGTTTATTTTTTTCCTAGCCAAAAAGCACTGAAGACATGATCTCTGTTATTCACATGGACACTTTTCATAAGCAAATGATTGAGCTAGGTATTAAAAATCTTATTTAAAAGTTATTTCAGATATGGCTGGAGAGGATAATATCCCACAGGAAGACTACAGATTAGACTGCTAATCAGTCTCTTAATGGGAAAACTAAATTTAATAAATTAAATGTATTAAAATATTAACCTTAAATAGCATGTAGAAATTGATGCAAGTTCTCAACAAGCAGAATATGATCAAACTTCAAAGAACCACTTGTGGTGATGACTGACTGGGTGCAGCCCACTGTGTTTATCCTCTGCCAAAATCACCTCAACAAACTGAGCAAGCAGAACTCCAGCAATGGTGCAACAGTGGAGTAAGGAGTGGCTACAGAGAGGGAAAAGTCAGGGGAGAGGCATGAGAGGGGCAAAAAGAGGAAAAAAGAAAAGGGGAGACTAGTCTCCTACTGCTATGTTCACAACCAGGCAGAGTGGTTGCCACCATCTTTCCAAGGGGAAAGGTGATGCTGCTATGGGGCCCTGTGAAAATGTTGCTACCCATGATGAGTTGAGCCTGACTAGCAACTAAACATCCACCTGGTGGCTTGTTCACTCCCCCTGCACCAGCGTTGGCAAGACAATCAGAAGGACAAAAGCAAGAAAAATTTGTGGATCAAGATAAAGCCAGTTTAATAAGTGAAGGAAAAAGAAAAAAGCCAAGTCATGCAAAGGCAACTTCTCACCACCCCCCTGCAGCAGACTAACGCCCAGCCAGTCTCTGAGCAAGGGCTACCCTGGAAATACTACACCTCCCATATATATTGCCAAGCCTGATGTTACAGCTTATTGGCCTATTTGGGTCAACTGCCCCTTGTGTTTCCCCCCCCCAAGCTTTTGCCACTCCCCTAATATACTTACCGGGGTGGGAGTGGAGTGGGGGGGCACAATGAAAAACAGAAAGACCCAACACTTGCAAGCACTGTTCAGCAATAGCTAAACCATTGCTGTGTGCTGACACTGCACCACAAATGGACGGCACAACACCAGCTCCTCTGAAGACAGGAAATTCCTGTGCAGCCAGCGCCAGCACAGCAGAATCCCGCCCTGCTCCAGCCCGCCCGGCCTCACAGCTCACCTGCTGCCCCCTGCCAGCGAACCCCGAGAGCAGCTGCCAGGGACACATACCCAGGGAGGGAGAGTTTGCTTTTAGTGACAAGGGACAACTGAGTTTAGGAATGAGTAATGTTGTGCTTGTAAAAAGAAAAGAGCATCTTGAAGGTTATATTTTCTGCTGTCTCAGCAGTTGTAGGTCAGCTGAAAAAGATTGCTAAGAGCAGCTGAAACCAGATAACATGGCTTGAGTTTTCTGCAAAGTCCCTTTGACTTAGGGCTGTAACTTTGAGGCTTCAAGTATTTAACACACTGCAAAATAGTTTGAGGATATCTTTTAAATGCCACTTCCCAAAAGTATTCCTGAATTATGAAAATAGAAGCATCTATGTTTGACAGTCCTTTTGTTTTCAGTTTTATATTTCTTTGTATCAAATCCTGGCAACTGTGGGAAATGCTTACCTAAAGAATACTATCTGCCTCCCAGAAAGAAAAGCTTTCCCCACTTTCAATTGTAAATGACTTTCATAATTGCAGCCGAGTCTCTCATTTTTCCTCTAACATGACCTGCTCTGTGAAAATCAATAACTCATTATCCAAGTTATAAGGTGAAGCAATTCCAAACTGCACAGCAAGTCTGTCCTCTCTGCTTGTCTGGAATGACATGAACACAGTGAACCTTGATTCAGTGGGAGTTTTGCCCATTGACTTAATGGAAAGTTATTTAATAGCACTGTGTGTTTCATTCAGGAGAGGCATAAATTTAAATAACTCAAACTATCTATAATGAAAATATCCTATTTTGTTAGCTTATGCCAAAATTGTGGGGACTTATTGGTTCTTTTAAATAACTGCTGGAATAAATCATGGCACAGATGATTTCAAAGCAAACATTGCCTTAAGCTACAACTTCATCATCTAAAATAAGACTTGACTTAGAAGGTGTTTTATGAACATGAACCAATGACAGATGTACCATGTATTTTGCTCCCTTCCAAGACATTTCAAACTTGGGATCACATCCTTAGAGGTAAGCAGAAGATTTGGCAGTGGAAGCCAACACTTCATACCCAGTTTGCTTAATTATTTACCTTGAGAAAAAAAAAAATAAATCAAGGGAACTGAAGGCACTCCTGTACCCTTCTCTTTATCTCTCTAAAACAGCACAGCTGCATTTAGTGTCACAAATAACTGCTTAGAAATGGACCCTTGGTTGGGAGCCTGCTGGCTACTGCAGCACCTACACACAAACTCTCACATTCAGCTTCTCAATCTCCAAGCTCAAATAGTAAATAATTTCATTTTACTATATGTTTACTCTGGGCTTTTATCACATACATCTTCTTCAAAATATTTTTTGTTTTAGTGTACCATCAGTTCACAGCAGGCACCTGAACTGATTGTAAAAGCTTCTATGATGATCATATGTAAGTATCAATAAAAATTAAATCCTTTCAGCAGCAGGTATTATCCAAACACTGCAATATGCACCTGATCACAGATAAAACTTCATCCACTTAGATTTATCTATTTAACCTCTCGTCTCTACAGTCTTTATAAATATCTTTAGAGCAGCAAAAATGAGAAGAAATATATGGTCAGAGATAACAGGATTACTCCTATTTGCTCAGAGAACACACTTTCTCTTTACAATCAGATTTCCAAGACCTTTTAACAGACATTGGATCTTCATCCAGCATAGGATAGAGGACCAAACACACACTTTAGTGTAGCAGATATAAATAATCCTGCAGATCATATTTTTCTACTGAATGAGAGGCCCAGGAGGAGTTTGGCTCCTTTGAGAGCTTACAAATATTACTTTTTTTTCCCAGGAACCACCTCCATTTTCTGCCTTTCAGTAGTTTTGCTATTGACACACTGTGCACAAAAGCCAAAAAACATGAACCACAGATTATTATGTGCATACAGAAAAGAAATAATATTAAAAAAATTCCTGCCACAATGAAGCCTGCACTGCAAATATAGGGCACTAAAGGCAATAGCTAAGTACAATAGTCAGAATGGGCAACACAGAAAATTAGCACTGAAAAACTGCCCAAAGAGAACAGAAGTGAGAATACTGTCTTAATTTATGAAGGGAGCAGAAGCAGGATATAAAAGTAGTAATAGTGAATAATTTCAGGATTTTCTTTATGGAGACAATAATACAGGATTTCAAATAACCACAAAAATTCAATTAATGTCTTGACCTATTACAACCATTTTCAGTAAAAAGAAAAAATCAGCACTAAGTGGGGAGAGAGAACAAACAACTCAGCATGTCATATTGAGCCATTTCAGTACTAAAACCTCAGTGCAGCTTTATTGTGTCCAAATGTGTGTTAATGACACTTGAGGACTTCTGCAAAATTAACTTGAACTTGATAGTACTTCAATATTGAACTTCACCTTTGTGTCAGCAAAATGATGGTCTATTGGATACTTCTCTGTAGTGTTAAAAATGATTGCCAGAGGGCAGGCATAAAACAAGTACTTCCACCGTGCCCAAAAGAGCACTCTTATTTCTGGATTGTCAAACTAGCACCTTTCTAGAATTTAAAAATATTCTAAAAGATAGTTTTAAGCAACTCTTCTTTAAAGGGTAAGGAGAAAAACTAAGACTACATTTTGCTATGCCTCTCTCATGCACCTCTCTTGTTCACTTAGAGCTCTTGCAACATCTGCATCTCTCAAAGTTGTTCCTCTCCAGACAGGACATTGCAGTGAGAATTGGTATTTTCAGCATTCTCTCTCCATCTTGGGAAGTAACCATGTGCAATTAAGACTGGAAATTGAATTATCACGAGATACATATTCTAAACCACTTTATAAGGTTAAAATGGTGCCTAAAGAGAAAATATAATAAAAATATTTTTTACTTCAACAAAATCCCTAACATAAAAGTTCCTGCAAGTCAAAAGATATCATTAAAGGGTATTCAAGCACTAATGCAATGTGATTAAACAAGTACTAATAGCTCACACAGAATTGACAGCATTTGTACATTTTGTCACCATCACATAAACCAAAAATATTTTTTTTTTGATAGTTCACTCTTTTATTCCTCAAGTTTATAAAGCAGAAGCTAATTACTATATATCACTTATTGGACATTCCTGAGAATATCTGACCAGATCTAGGATGGGGTTTTTTTTACCCTTCTGAGCTTATTTCAAACACTTGTTTTCCTAAACCTCAAATATCCCCCAAACTGTGAAAACACAAGGGAAATTTAATTAAAAGCATAGAAGCTTCAGCTCTTCTGAAACCTTTCTGATTTTCTTCATAAAAGGTTTCTCTGCTGCTAAATTACTTTTCCCCTGGATAGAGCAGGAAGAAAACTTAGACCAAGCAGTTGGTTGGTTTGAGAGTTAATTTACAAATAAAAATCAGCATCATGATGGAGTATACATGACTGCTGCTTGATTACAAGTATAGGTAGAATCTAATCTGGAAACTTCTTCTGAATAATTTTGTTAATTTATTCTTCAGGAAGAGAAGAGCAACTGGAATAGAAGGGATGAGTAAATTCACTAGTTGGCTACAGGGAAATTAAAGTAGGTCCAATGGAAGATAGGCAGATTTCTTTAGAAAGGTAGATATCCTGCAATTTTCTCTTCCCACTCCAGTACAATAAAAACAACATATACACTTGCATTATATTGTTAAAGCATAATTAGTGTCTCTGTTAGCCAGAGTGTAAAGTGCTGGTTACCACGAATGTGTTTATCTCCAGTTCCACTATTCAGAAAGACAAACACATCCTGGGTTAGAGCAGCACAAGTACAGCTAATTCCATGTGACATCTTGCAAGGCCTTACAATTTAACAACATTTATATAATCTTAATCTTTTTATGTAGCAAGAGAAATGAACCAGTGTCACACAGTATTATTAAACAAAACAATTTAAACTTGGCAAGTTCCAGGCCTTCAAACAGCCTCAGACTATAACCTGCATAACTCTGAGAGGATGGATTCACAGCATCGGTGAAATGGAGAAGAAAACCCACAAATATCCACAGCTCTGCTTTAGTCTCTGCAGGCTCTTTCTGCTTCTGCAGCTATTTGAGTTATGAAAGCCCAGGCAGGCCCTATCTAGATAGCCACAAATAATGACAATTGAGGGGAAAGAGAAATAGGTCAGAACACTATATACTTTTGTAACTGAAATAATTCTTTTCAGGTAGACCTTGACATTATTAAAAAAATTAAGGCAAACATACCATTTCATTTGACTTTCAGGCAAAGCTATGGCTACACTTGCATTTGCAAAACATGAATTCAGGAACAAATGTAACTGTTGCCTAAGTATGTGGGGACAGACAGAATGAGAATCAACACAGTCTCCTATATATGTCATGTAGAAAATAAACTCCAGAATTCTTTTCCACATATTACAGAATAATAATTACCATCTGGCACTATCTACTTTATTAAAAAACCCAAAAAACTCTTGTCAGTAAGATTTCAAGACTCATCAGTAGCAAGAATCATCACAAAACTGAAGCTATTACTGGTCATCATTGTCACTCTGTTTTTCTTGCGCAACCTAAGAAATAATTCCTGGTTTGACCACCTCTGACATAATCTGGTTCAGTTTCAGAGATTAAATTTGCAGCTTCATTTTCTTTAATAAAGGAGGGAAATTGAGACATTATATTGCTTTCTCCTACACATTTCTAGGTGTCACTAAGATGACAGTTCTCTGTACACACTTTTTATCATGGTGCTTTTGCAGCACATATAGAATCTCTGTTTCAGTTTGCCCAGTCATTCATTGCTAAGCAAATCCCAGCACTGTAAACACTGTAAATCTGAAATACAGTATGTCTTCTATAAAACCTTCCCCTTTTCCCTGTGCTGCTCTAAAAGACATGCAAGCAAAAAAGGTCAGACATAAACATTCGCACAAAGCAAATTTCAGGTCATAACTCAGGTTCACTCCAACTACTAAACATGACTCACTGAACAATGACTCAATGTCAAATTACCTGATGGTATGTCCTCCCAGAACATGAGCTCTCACCACAGATTATACATTGCAGGTATCAAACCCCCGGATAGTAAATATTTCATGCATTTGTTTGAGCACATCGTTTTAGAGAATCCACAGTCCAATCTCTCTTCTTTTGAAAATAACTGGTTTGAACTTCTAGTCATGATCAAAGTTGTCTGATGTTCAAGCAATGGACAATTTGTGCTCAGCAGTGAGGTTTCCATTGGTTCACAGCACTGATGGCTCTAAGCTGTTTGCCCTCCTCTGATAATACTTACACACCTTTCCACCCAGGGGATGATGTGAGGATTTAAGTTTATGCAGTGTTTAGAAGGAAGGTGGGAGAAAAGAACAAGATATTATTTTCTGCTCAGCCCCACTAAATCCACAGCCTTACTGAGGACCCCTGAAATGCCAGGGTGTCATGACACCCTATACAAAGGCTAGTACAGTTTCAGGTCACTTATCACTGACTGTATGTTTCCTTTGCCTTCACATACTGACAGAGATATCAGCATTCCAAGTTTTTTTCTGAATGGTTCAAGGGCAGGATGGAGAGGGCTCCGAGTATAGTGGGAGGTCTCCCTGCCCACGCAGAGGCATTGGATCTAGATGATCGTTAAGGTCCCTTCCAATCCAAACCATTCTATGATTCTATAAATACCACTAGTGGAAAAAATTATTTATGGCCTACTCACCTGCAACACATCTGCTGGCAGAATATACTATTTCTTGCATTTCAACAATTTATAAATCAAATCTAGATAATCTCAATGCCAGAATTATTTCAGAACTACTTTGAAAAATATTTCAAATAGGACATTTTTGCTAAGTGGAATTTTCCTCTATTTTTGTTTCATTGAGAACTGCTGTGAAAAGCCCCAGAAGAGCGTGAGGAGCAGTGTGTATTCTCAGCTAACTTCTAGAAGAATTAATGCCAATCTTTCATTCTGTGTGCCATTTCCATGAATAAATTATCAGTCATCATAACTATGCAAATGCATTACAGTTCATTAGTCTCTTTTGAGAACACTATTAATAATAAAAATTCTCATAAAAAATAAATAGAAACAAAATCTATTAGATACTCAATAAAAAATTGGATACAGAGTCCAGTGGGAAGTATTTTCTGCTCAATATCTGAATTCCCCCTCATGCCAAGAGTATTTAATATTAATAGTTCTGAGAAAGTATATAAAAGAAACCAGGTAAGCTTGAATAGATTTAGGGAAGATTTAAAACTCTGTCAAATAAAAACAGAAATTGAGAGCTGACCACTTTCAGTTTGTATTTCTTAGACATTCAGATTGCAATTCGACAACCTCATCCTTCCACAGAAGAACAGGGTGTTTCTGTACATCACAGGAGATTACAAATTGTAAAACCAAAGTAAGACAAATACTAGGTATTTACATAACAAATCTTACATTTCTATGGGTTTTTTGGGGGGATTGCAAAGGTTGTCTCTAAGAGTCTTAATGGGACTTTTTTGATCAAGTGTTTCAAAAGGTCACCAGTCAGCTACACCACTGTCAGAAATAATAGTAAGAGGTAAGTTTTACTGTCAGTCAACTACGAAGAAGGGTGTAACATCAAAGTAACTGGAATTTACACAACAACCATAACTACCATGATTTAGTAACATATTCCAATCTTTCCCATTATTTCTCAGGATGTTTTGAGCACTTACAGAGTTAGCACAGAAATATGCTGCTGGATTTGTACCGAGAAAACCATCTAATCAATCTTTCTTCTTTATGTATTTGGCAGAAGAATGTAGGTGGATGTAGATGTCCAATGGGAAACAACCACTGCCTACACAAAATGTGACATCTGCTTTTCAAATATATTTTTCTATTTCACAGTTAGTTTCTAGACTAAAGGATTATACATTTTATACTAGTTCAAAAGAATAGTCCTAACAATTAAACCCATAGAGGGGCTGGAAAATTATCCTCTTGTGCGCTTTATAAGCATAGTATGGAAGAGCTGCAGTTGAAAAACACATTAAACACCTTTCTTGATTCATAGTATTCCTAGTACATCCCAGAAATGAATGCCTATAGGCATGTGAAGGGACACACCAGTAGCAGACACACAAAAGACGTTTGGTTTGACTCACCCTTCATGACATCATCATTTTTAGACTACACACTTCAAGCAAAGCTATATCAGGCACCTCTTTTATAGGCACACAAATTACATTTCTGATGAACTATGCTATAAGAATCATCTGGAGCGATGCAGGAACAGATTTCTGCTTACAAACCTATGTACAACTGTTATTCCATCTGGATGTTTCAGACAAAAATGATGGACAGAAAATCATGGCAGGAATATAACCATATTCTATTTGAAAGGCAATGCTTTGGTATGGTTTTGGGTTCTTCTGAAGAACACAATTTATCATAAGAATATTGTTGAATCTTTTATGGTATCTCTTTTCTTTTGCTTAAGGAGATGACTGTATTTCCATACAGTATCCTATACTGATGAATCAGTGGAAAACAACTTAAAAAAAACAGAATGAAGCATTTTGTGTTCCAGTTCAACTCCTCACAAATTCTGAGCACTACAGCTTTCCATCAGCCATCCAGCACATTTCATACACTCACAAGAAGTCACAAGGTTCCTCAAAAAGTATATTGTAGCTAACCACAATTTTTATATATAGAAATTCATATATTATGTATTTCTTTTTTTCTTACTCCTACTCAAAGGTGGTAATTTGTTCTGTATGCAATATTGAAAGCGAGGGCAGGACCTTCAACCTACAAAATACCTGAAGACTTAGAAAGATCACACAGCAGTTCAAGGTCCTGTGCTTTTCTACTACTTCCATCAACTATTTGACTCCCAAATTCTTCTAAGCACAACTACACTCACAAAATTGGCATTTGAGCAATGAGTAAAAGGACATTGGAAATGCTAGTGTAAATACTACTTCAATTTTAATTCCAGAAATAAAACCAGTAAAATTCAACTTATCCCCATTTACTTATTTTTTCCCTATATCCCTAAAATGCCTGAGGATCTTTCTCTCTTTTTTTTTTTCAACGTTTTTGAAACAGAAATACTTTATTGGTTCTGTATTACACCTGTAAAGCAATAAAATACATTTTAATGTCAACCACCCATCTGGAGACCCCCTTTTATTTTTGCTATTTTCTCTAGAAAAATTTTGCATTGAGCCTGAAAAATTTCTGGCTTCTTTCCAGCTCAATTTCCAAGGTTTTTTATTTGACCCTCTGATTTTCTGTAGCACTCCCCCTCTTCCATGCCTGATTTTAAAGGACAAAGGGTGACTTGGAGTAGCTGAGAAATCAGTCATGAGGCTCGACAGAAAGAAATAGTAGAATTATAAGGATTTCTCATTTTGCTTTCCATTTGCAAACTGCCCATCAGCAGACTGAATCAGCAAGACTTGACAGCTCTCTTTTTTTTTTTCTATTACAAAACTGTGTTTCAAAGAAGTCTTCAGCACATTGAGAGACACAGCTTGCCTAAGCTGACAACTAGAAAGCCTAGTGTTCAGACAACTAATTTTTAATTCCATCCTGTAATGTACAGTTTCTAAGTAGTGCATCATTTAACCACACCATGAAACTAATGCTACCTTCGGCTGCAAGTACAAAGGTGTTGCTTTATGTTAAGAGTCACAGACATTTCAGATTCTCTTTAACCAAATATTTCAAAATGAGTGAACCAAACTTGTCAGCCTGGTTATTCCAACATTGTTTGGCATCTTGTGAAATTACCAAGGCCACTGAAAGACACCCTCAAGCTTCAGTTTCTTGCTCTTGATCAAGAATACCACTGAGAGGATGTCAAAATAAAAGACACAGAATTCAGAATTATCTGTCTTTTCCTGCCCTTACTATATCTTTTCTGATTTGTTATTTAGTCAGTCACTTATTTTATGCGCTTGTTCATGAATACAAAAACACAAGTAAAAGTTTCTGCTCTACCAGTTCAGCCAGCTTTTTCTTGTGGCTTTTCTTTCTACTATTAGTGTTTCTAACATCTTACCCATACATGCACTCACATCCATTTAAAAAAAGTACTTTAAATGTTCCACTTGGCTTTAGATGGTCATTTTATCTTTTGCATCATGAATAGCTACAAAAAAGATCATCTTCACATGGTGGGTAAGTTTCTATCTCATCAGCACAGCCTAAACATAAGCAAACTGAGCAATACCCATGTCTCTTGGAACACCAATCCCCATGGATACAGGGAAATCCAGCCTCAGAGGAGTTGGGTTGCTTAGGAACAGCGCATGTGAAGCCAATTTACCCATCACAAAGAGATAGTGCAGCAAACCTGCTGCAGGAAAGTCATGAAAATCTCATACTACAGGGACAAGACAGTGCAAATATCAAGATGGGTAACTGTTGTACTTTTAAGACAAATAGAAGAAAATTAGCTTTCCATTATATACTGCAGAAAAAGGAAAAATCTTACTACTAAGAAGGCTGACAGCACACTGTACATGAGCATCTACCATTTTACCAACTAAGAGATCCTAATTAGATTTCTCACAAGAGAACAGCAGTAAACCTTTTATGTTTGAGCACCTGGTTTAATTTATTGTTGACATTTTAAACTCTAATGCATTTTTACATATAAGCACAGATGGTGCTCAGTGCTGTTTGATAATCCTTCTCCCCATGGCCCTGACTAAGAACCATTTAAGCTCTGTTCAACCCACAGATCCAGAATAAAGAAAGTTCAGGAGATTCGCAGGTGCCCTGGCATGCCATGGAGAAAATAACTACCTAGAAGTTAATGGGAGCCAGAACCCAAATGAGAAATCTGTTTCTGGGCTTACTGGACAGGGTTCAACATCAGTCAGAAGGGCTGTTAAATCTGCTGCTGAGAATTATCCCAGTAACTGTTGGTTATAGTTCTGAGTTTAAGAGAATTATAGGACATTGCTATGCTGTTGAGAAAGGCCCTGGACAGCATAAGGTTAATTTCTTGGGTTGAAATGCACACATCTGCCAGGCAGAGCTGGAGTTTTCAGCAAGTTAAGGGCAAGAAAAAGAAAAAAGCTCCAACAGCTCCCTAAAACCAGTACCCTATCCCAGTGAATTCACATCCAGTTTATGGATCTGAGCTATTTAAAATAGTTACTGCAACTAGATGCACAAACTTTTAACTGAAACTCTCAATATACTCCTAAACTGCTGAGCTCACTACACTGAATAAAGTTTGAGGTTGCAAGACAAACTCTTCCTCACAGTATTTTCATGCTACTAATTTTCCAAAAAGGACAGGCTAACAGTTTGCTTGTTCCTAATTACTGGTTTACTGATGTTTCCTAGTGCTTATCAAATTCTGTCCACTGCAAAGTAACATACGGGGTAAACTACAGGGAGTTAGAGCATCAGCTAAGGTAGATTACCATACATTTTGAGATACTAATAGAACTATAATGATTTTTACAAGTTGTTTTATAACAAAAAACTTGATTTGTGTTGCTATTTCCAGATAGCTTGCTGGATAAAATGATCGGGACCAACCCAGGAGAGTCTGCAAAACCCAGTTCACTTTGCATCTTAGAGATCTAGATTGTTTTAAGCTGAGCTGACTCATCTGGAAAGGAATGTAACAGAGACAGAAATTCACAGTCCAATCTTTTCAAATGTCAGTAGCTTAAACTGGTCAGTGAAAGCCAGCAACACTATTGGTTAGCTGCATGGTACCCATTTCAGTGCAACTTTCTTAGGGAGAGTTTTCCTGAAATCTGTGCTGGTAATTCAGCTCTCACTGCCCCATGCAGGCCTGGACATCAGGATAGCCAGCAAAGCTAATTACACCATCCTTCTCTACAACACTGCTACATGAGTGTTTCTGAACTTTATCTTAGCTATGTTAGCTATGAAGGGTTTACATATATGCAAATATGTTTGCTTCAATTTTTCTATTGCATATCCCCACAAATAGTTGCCTCACTAATCCTTCTACTTACCACAGTCCACATCCATGTCTTTCCACTGTTTTGCCTGATCTACAACAGAACAGTCCCAGCCACAGAGGGCAGAATGAAGGTAGTTCCCACTCCTCCAAATTGCTGCTTCTTCCTGAGCTCCTTTTACATGTGACATTGCTGCTTTTCCTCATGTTGATTGCATTAAATGCTAGGGAAAAAAAAACCACAACAGTATTTTCTTTCTTATTGAAACCAACTAAGATAGTTGTATTATGTCATAACCTTATACAGAACTTTAGTTTCCAAAGAACCTCTGCTAAAGCATGCAGACCCACACCCACTGACCTTCACGTTCAAGGGCTTGGGAGCAGAACAACTAAATACATAACTGGTGTAACTTACATCTGCCTTCTTTCTCTGCATACAAAATTAGTAATTTATACACTTTATGCAGTTACTTCATATCATGAAATAGATTATGTTTCTGAGGGCCCTTACAAATGAAAGGCATTACAAAATTTTTCTTAGTTGGCTCCAACTCTGTTTCAGTTAGTCCTGCTGCAAGACTTGGTACAGAAGGCATTTTCTTTGGGACTCAGAAAGCACATTTCTCAGTTTCAAAATGTGGCATGGTTCTCAGCTGACTAAAACCTTATTAATGTGCTACTGAAGATGGTGTAATGTTTGCACACATGCTTTTTAACATCTTAGATGAATACACCTCTACTTTAATAAGTGTGCTTTCATCTTTTACATTAGTTGGCTCCAAGAGCCAAATGCAACATGTGCCTTCTCTTAAAACTGCAAATTTTATTTGCAATTCTGAGAACAAATATGAGTGGTTAGCCAGAAGCTATAAATATTCAGATTATTAAATACCCCTAGCAACCGGTTTGGCAGTAGTAAAAATGTATACATGAACCAAGAAAGCCACAAAAATCAGGAACTTGTTATCGATTTAAATCATGAATAAATATTCTTTCTTTCTTCATTCACTGTTATCAAGACAAAAACAGAAGAAACCTTTTGAGAAGAAAGCTCTAGATATCATAAACAAAGACCCCAAAAGCCAAAAAAGAAATCCCCAGACAAACCAACAAACCACAAACTGATGTGAGAATAGAAGCTTGACAACTCTAATCATTATAATCTCATCTGCGTATTTGTATGAGAGGACATGAATATGCAAAACTGTAAAAGCTTCTGAAAATAAAAACTGCCAAATAATAAACTGCATTTATTTAATATGCTTACTGTTATATTGCTTTATTTGTGAAGAAAGCATCTCTATTTGAGATCCCAATAAATATCTCCAACATTATCCATTAAAAAGTGATCACAGGACTAAACACCCTGAAGGACACCCATTTCCAAGGCATGATTCGGTTGCTTATGTTTTTAAAAATATGTACTTGATTTATTTCAGATTAAATTTATTTTTTTGATAGTGGTATCTTTTCCTTAGAGGTTCAACTACAAGGTATTATGTGGGACTGGGGTAGAAGCAAGTCAAACTTAATCACTGAAGAGTACCCCAGATGTCTGGAGGAAATATAAGCCATGGAGTGGCAGGAGCAGAAACAAGAGGCCACTGTTGGTAACAACCTTCCTCCTTTCTCACTATGCTCCATTTGCTTTCCATTTAACATACCGATTCTGGTAGCACCAGTGGCTGTCCTTTACATTACTGTTAAGACAGCAATGTTACACTGGTCTGCATTGACTGTTTTGTTGCCAGCAACTGAAAACAGCTATTTCTGACTATAGAGCTGTTCATACAGCCGCAGCAAAGGTGAAATGAGTTACCACCTTTAACAGGCAACATCACAGTAAATATCATCAACTTGAAGAGATGGGATTCATCCAAAATCAACCATTACTGCAGTCCAAGATTTTGTTTAATTTCTTCTATATTTTTTCATTGGAACATTTTTCTTGTAGAACCATGTGGCCTAGCAACATCAGTTAAAGACTTATGGGTGCATCTCCTTTGTTACCAACTGATGATTTCAAAAGAACTAGGGCAATTATATACTGAATGAGGATCAACACAATTATTTTCAAACTATTTTTCTATGCCCATCAATGTTCTGCCTCCCTTTCATTGAAGGATATTTTGCCACTGAATCCCAAGTTGGAAGGCTTTCAGGGATCTCCAAAGATAACATATTTAAAGCATATTCATTTTAGTTGTTATTTTCTTTCCAATTTACCAGCCAACTGATAAATTTTAAAAAATATAAACACAAGCATTAGTAGAGAAACTAACTGGATTAATTACTTGATAGCTTTTCTTTTGAAAATAAATGTCTCCACAAACACAGCCAGCCTTAAAGGCTGGATAGAAAGAGGTATTAGTCAGCTGTGGTTGCTAATGGTTCATAGAATCCCTAAGAAACCTTGTTACCATCCTTTAACCAATTCCCTTTACTTAATGGCAGTACAGAGACTCATCAGATTGCCTTTTCTGGCAGGAGAATTTGACTTTAAGGTAAGATTGAAGACATTCAAAGTTCACTACCTCTCATTCCTCCACTGGCAATTAACAGCCAGTGGTTATATACCATTCAGTTTGATGCCAACATTTTCAGCGTCTGATGTTACCTAGTAACAGGAATGAGGTCAAGAAACTAGTTCAGATATGTTACTTTCTAATCTCTTTTCTTGATCCTTAAACTTACTGGTGCCAATTAGCAAAGTACTATTGAACCTCTACCTTTATTAAAAGGCTGCTGCAATTCCTAAGCTACTCCATTTCCAATCCTAACTCCCTAAGAAAAAAGTGAATTAGATCATGATAGGCATGCTAGTTAATGAGGAATTAATGTATTCCTTCTTGCCGGGTGCTCAAGTGGGTCACAATCAGGAAACTGCATTACTACTTTACTGCAGCCAGTCTTTAGAGTACTGATACTGCAGGAACACCTGCAGCATCTCCATCATCCACCTGGGCAGCCTGGTCTCCGTGCTTAACTCCTCACATTTCTATGATGCTTATTTAACTACACAAGGGTTGCTCTGATTTTGTTAATTCTTTTATAGGACTCCACCAATATTTATATATTATTAATATGTTTTGGCTTATATCTTCTCATATATAAGACAAACATCTTGAGATATGGACAAGAAAAAATACAAAGATAGAGATCTTTCTTTAATTAAAAACAGTATTCTCCACAGGACAGACGTCCAGTGGAGGACCTTTGCAAAATAAATACAAATATAAATTTATCTTTGTACTTGAAAAATTAAAACCTGTGTAGAAAAGCTCTGATATAAGGATCAAGATGATTTTTCCTTTCAAATTCTTACTGCTTTTCACAAAAAAAAAAAAAAAAAACAAAAAAAAAACCAAAAAAAACTGTAACATAATAAGATGGTAAGAAACTGTAGGGGAAAGATAAATATTTGCCTCTCTAACTGAAACTTGAAAAATTAGGAAACAGCAAATTATGCTGAAAGGTCATGGTAAGTGATTTGCCATCCTCTTTCCCTTTCCCTTAATATTCACCTTAGCTATTCTTCCTCCAGTGGCAGTAACCAAGATATTAGTGATTATAAATAACTGTCAACACCCTTCTTAATTGATCTGTGGCAGGTTTAGGGTAGTGTAGTTTAGGTCAGCAATAGCCAATCCTTTCCTAATGGGATGACCTTATTTTCATAGTTAGCTTGCCTTGATGATGGTCAACATTATAACAAAATACACGCTGGGACATGTGAGACTCTGCCTAGGAGCTTGTCTTAGAGAGTTTCTAAATTGTTCTTTTATCATTTTGGTTCTGTGAAACCTTAATATGCAACATATTTTATCTAAATTTTCCTGGATCTAAAGAGTTTAGCCCTGAACAGGTTGTGTTGGCCTCAAACCTCCTAGGCAATATGGTATAAAAGCCTATAGCAGATCCTGTTTAGCATCCAAGAACTTACTTTGGCATCTGATAAAGAACAGTAGCAAGAACTCAAAATCCCCACAACATACCATTAATAGAGCAATTCACGGAATCACAGACTTGTCAGACTTGGAAGGGACCTCTAGAGATCATCTAGTCCAACTCCCCTGCTAAAGCAGGATTGCCTCAAGCAAGGCATCAGGACTGCATCCAATTAATTAGTAATGGAATCCAAGTTTATAACAAGTTCATATTTCAAGAAAGTCTGTGTGTCCAGGTGTTTAGTGATTCACATTAAGACTTTTTATAAAATCATGCCAAATAACTGCTTACCTTGTTATTTTGATGCCAACTGTGATGGGGCACCAGAAACCCCAGAAGACAGAACATAACACAACTTTGTTAAGAATGGAACTGAATAGCTAGAGAAAGAAAGTGCTGAAGACAACCTGGTTCCAACAAAACAAAGAATAACTCAGTTCTCAAGCTCCACTAAATGGATGAAGATTATTTTAGAATTTCCAAAGATCATATGATATGTTAAAAAATTAGAGAAGTCAAAATTAAATTCTAATATACATTTCTTGTAGATGCTGTCAATACAAATATATAATTATTTTTGTAGAAGCTTTTCCTTTCTGATTTGATAAAATCCTGGAAAACAGTTTTCAGAGCCCAATTCATTGACTTCAACAGTCTGTTATACAATGCACTGTCTTTCACTTGCTAAGAAATTGATGCTTTCATGAAAATAAATTAATATCTCTTTATCATCATTACTATGCATTTCATTGCATTAGTTTTAAAATGCTGATGAACAAAAGAATTCCTACATTTGCCACTGGTGATTTCTGCTGGCTTCCTGTTTCTCAACTACAACAAGTTAAAACATTATTTCAAATTAACAACACATTATTCACTTCCAGAGTTGCAGTTAATCTAGAGCAAGACACAGTAATAACTCGCCTAGATAATGAAATCAATTGTCAAGGTCATTCTGTTGGATGAATGAGAGAGAAAATCCTTTAAAAGCACTTGGTAGGACTCTTTAGTGGTAGATGAGGCATGAAACACTTTTTGACAGCATGCCTCATTCAACGTATAAAACATTAGCAGAGTATTAAACTATACTTTACTGATCATCCTGGGATCTAGCTTAGTCTAGCAACGGGGTGATTACTCCAACAGCAAAGTTAAACATGCTTCCTGATGTTTTTCCACTGCTACTGCAAGATATTGTAGGCAAATTTCAGGGGTTCACGTTCTTATAATTTCTGGAGCTGTTTCTGGGCAATTGCATCAAGCCCAGAAGAATACATTTTACATGGATATGCTGATGAGTCCAGAGAATTATTGCCATTTTTTTCCTGCTTCTGCACTTCATCGTATACAATAGAGGTGTTGTGAGAAGCCACTAGTGTCAGGGGAGGATCAAGTGCCAAAGACAAGGCCTCAGACTAATCAATTGTACAGTGAGGAGCAGCAGAAATAACCCATGATCACCAGAAGCTATATCCCATCTTTTCCTTACGTTTTCCTCCAGCCCAGAAGTCCCAGTAAGAAGCCGCACTGTGGCTCCCTGCAGGCTCTCCTACTTTCTGCACTCACCAATAACTTCTCCCAGTGCTACTGCTTTCCTTGGTTACCTCCTCCTAGCTGGTCTCCCACCCTGCAAGTCTCCAGCAACAGTGTACAGGGAATTCTGCTATTCTGTTTAAAAAACACTATATAAAAAGAGCTCATCTTTGACATAAAGATAGGGGGGAAAGAGAAGAGTGAGGTGTTAAACAGCTTATCTCCTCTAGGGTCCACATTACCTGGGTTTAATTCAGGAACCTCTCAGTTAAGGAAAAGGAGGGGTGTGGGTGGGTATACATTGTATGTACCACTTCTTCAACAGCAAGTTCAAAATCTGGGAAAAAATCCCAGATCAGCTGTTCAACAAAGACAGATCCGTAGGCTCAACGACCTCCAATTAACAATATGCTTTGATGGCAACTCTGTTCCCATAAAACCATATTGTGCTTTTCAGTCTCAAGTACCACATTTTCATGATATAGTATGTTTTCCTGATATACTCTTAGGTCCCTTGAACATTTATTTCAACTAAGCACAAGTATGTTTATTCATAATATCCATTTGTGTTCAAGACATTTCATTTCTATTATTATTTAACAGAGAACTGAATAAAGACTTTCTGACTAGGTAAAAAAAATAATCTCATACTCATCCCTTGGGCAATGCAATTGGAATGAGAGAAAACAATGCAGACACACTATGTATTTAGGACAGGTTTGAGGATTTGGAGGTTTTTTGTCATGTATTTTTCATAAGGTTCTTAATCCTTTCACAAAATAAAGCCTCATATAAACATATACAAGTTTCCTATTTAAACCTTGATGTTTCTTTTCCTGAAAATAATTTCAAATAGGCAACATACAAGAGTTCCTCAGTAAAATATAAAACAACAAGGATAGCCTGAATCAGTCAAGATTGACCACAAAAGGACTACTCCAAACTTTCTCATAGTTTTTGAAAAAAAGGACTTAAGAGAAAAATTATGATGGGCCTGATACTGAAGAAAACAGAGCCAGTTTTTTCCCATTCCACTATGAAAACCTCTATATGGTTATTCTGAGAACAACCACCAGAAGCTTGTTTTGACAGAAGGAAGGACACAGTTATACAGGAATAGCTACTACCATTTTTTAACACCTAATAAAAAACACGAGTTTCTCAAAGTAGTGCAAGAGGGAGAAACGTTAGCCAAGGTCATGAAGGAACATATATGCCAACATAAAATTCTAATATCCTAAGCACATTAACATATTTTTTGTCAAATGGCCAAGTTTAGACTCAGGGTATGTCCCAGCTTTAACTGTAGTTTGCACATTCCACGCAGTGTAGCCAGGCAGTGCAACGACAGCAACAGATCCCTGCAGCCTGAGGGCAGCCTGGGCCGTGGGGCATCCCAAGAGACTGAGGGATATTCAGAGGCAAACCTAAGAGGTACAGACACGCTGACAGAGAACCAGGCTGTTAAACCACAGAGATACAGCTACATTAACTAATGTGCTTGCAAAACATAGAAAAACACAGTCAGAAAAACAATTGCATCTATTAAACATCCATGGGACTTTGGTTTTAAATATCAGTCTTCAAGAACAGAATGACAGTAATTAACAGTTGGGGAAAAAAAAAATTTAAAAAGAAAAAGAAACATTCCCTCACCTTCATTTCAGCTATCAGCTGCATTAAAACCCAAGGCATCCATTTTATTACTATTTTTTTTCTTCCCAAATACTGATGTTAGGGAATAAGGAAACACCTAAACCATTGCAGGACAGAGTTGCACATAGACTAACTGACCCTGCTGAGGACATTTCCAAACCCTAAACCAATTTTTACAAGAATATTACAGAGTAAGGTTGTTTCCAGCTACTGTAATATGAATGTTATGATAAATTAATATTTTCTACATATTCATCAGAAGACTTCTTTCCCCTCAGTTAGAAGAATGAGATTTTAGGAACATTGCTTCCTATCAAGAAACTACATTTCTTTACCTCTCATTACCTCTCACTATGATACAAATATTAGATTGATTTCTTTTACTCTGCTTCTGCAAAACACCACATTTATAAAGGCATTATAAATAATATATAGTGATGGAATAACTTGTATTTACTGTAATTTCATTTTGAGAGAGGAAACTATTAGCTGCCCAATTTCAATTCTGAATCCAGAGAATACCAGCTAGTCACTGGTTTTGAATAACAGCTTTATATTAAAAAGAATTAAATATTTATGCTGTACAATATGTGATAAGTCCAGAAGATCTAAGTGCACCATGTACAGCTCAACAAGTACCGTAACTGTACAGAGAGCTCTGACAGAAGCTTTTTTACACCACCTTCTCAAAAAAACGGTTTGTTCTAAACTAGTGAAGCCAATTATAAAGGTGACAAAATAATTAACTCCTTGCATCTATTTGATTTCAGCCTGGGTTGTGCAACTGCAAGCCAGGGTATTACCTGGTGTCTCTTGTCCATCTGATTTTTGCCAAGTAGGAACTAAATTCCTGTAATAAAGGAAGCAGACATGTCAGATGGGCTCTTGCTCTTTACTGGCACTGGCCCATTTGTGATAGAATCTTGCTTTATATCTGAGATTGTGAAAATCATTAAATACAAATATGGCTTGAGACATCTTCAAATTCCATTTAAAACAAGGTTTTGAACAAGGCTCTGAACTGAAAGAGCAACAGCAACGCAAAAAACAAAGTGCAACCAAGAAGTCCTATTAAAAGAGAAAGCAACAGAGAAACACTGAAGCTCAGAAGCCATCTGAGGGTACAAAGCCAGGAACAACCACTAAGAGTGCACACAGATGGTGCAAATACCAAACAAACAAAAACATTTATGTTTACAGAATGTTCTTCTATTATTTGTCTTTTCTAACACAGATAACAGTTTCTCCTGGAGACCTCAAAACCTCCACAACACTGGTTTTTTTTTCCAGAGAAGGTGGGTTTTCTGTTCCTGCACCCGAAGAAGCAAGCCGATTATAATTCTTATAATAGTAGGATTATTTTAACTCTTTAATAATCCTTAACTGTGATAACACACAAAAAGAAATCACTTTGTATTTGTGGTACAACATTGCTTTGTTATAGATTAACATTTCAAGGTCTTATCAATTTATTCTGGGAAGTACAAGACACACAGTAGCCTATTTAACTCATCTACCAGTTTTGTGGTAATAAACATAGATGTTCATCTGAAGGTTTGGGATTTTTGTTTGATTTTTGGTGGTGGTGGTTTTGTTGTTGTTGTTTTTTTTCAAGATAGAGGAGACTCAACCTAAAATGTGCTATAGCAGTTGTAAAAAGACAGAAAGTGCTCATTTCCAAGGAAGAAAAGCCCCTAAATATTAAATCTCAGGAACCTCTAGAGAAAAAAATAATTAAAAAAAATAAAAATCCACTGAAATCTTCATCCCAGACCCAGTTTTGTTCAGAGAACACCACCTCCTAAAACCCTGCTTCTTCCAAGCACACACACCAAGTCCTAGTATAACAGCCACCCAGGGGACATAAGAGCAGCAAGTTCTGAGCAGACTCCTGTACTTCCAACTGTCTATAAAGTGGCTCTGATGATCATTCAAATGTATCTGGGGTTTCCTGGAAGACCTGTCAGTTTTTTCATGTTGGATGGGAAGGCAGAAAATGCTCCTTTAGCCCTTTTCCTCTTGGGAAACAAATTCTGTGCTCTACTTTTTAGAGATGTTGCAAACTTTCTAAAACGGATAGGTCTCAACCTGTTTTCATCAGTAGAAGAGATCATTCGTAACAAGGTAGCAAAATAAAAATGGGGGGGATAAAACCAGCAAGTTTTACAAAATGTTAATGCTTGTAGACACACCTTATGCCAAATTGAACTGGTCTTTCATAGTGTAAGCAATGTCATTTTGACAGTGTAAAACTTAGTTAAAAACGCAAAACCCATCCAAAAAAAGGTGGGTAAATTTGTGGCTGGTCAGTCATAACTGTGAAGTTTGGTCAGTCTTCTCGCTAATTACCTTACCTAGTCAAGATGCCTGCATGTAAGCAGCAGTAAGTGCTTCACAAATATACCAAGATAAAGAATTCCCGGATAAAAAAAAAAAAAAAAAAACACCAAAAAACCCACAACTAAGCTATAATCTAACAGAGACATTTCTTAATCTGCTTCTTAAGCTCTGCAATAACTTAATTACTAAGGGCTTCCTTCATAAAAAAGTGTAGACAAGAAAAGCTGGTAATATGTAACATACAGCTCAAGTAGAAGTTGAGAAGCAAATATGAGAAGCAGCAGATCCCTCTCCCAGAAAATTTGCAGCAAATACATACACAAGAAAGAAGAGAGATCCTGTATTTGGTTTTGCTATTTTTTTAAGAAGCGACAGTGAGATTTGCTTAGCTATCAAGATGATGTCTAAGCTAGTTACTGCTAAGTTACTGCTGTTCAGACAGAAGGCATTCTTAAGAATCTTTCGCTTTCTTAGTCTTCTCCCTACATTTATATCCCCTTCCTGTAACATTCAGTAAAAGCAGCAGCTGTCTGCATCCCATCTCATCTGAAACAGACATTTCACTCTCAAACATTCAGTGCATGTGTTTTGAAAAATACGTCATGTAATATTCTACATTATTTAAAAGCTTTCATCATTCTTTGAAGGAAACTGTAAACAGTAGCTGCAGGGGAGTTAATTTAAATATATTCACTTTGAACTGCAAATCATGTATGGTAGAAAACAGAATGACATACAATTTTACCTTTTTTCCTACTAAATGTTGTTTATGAATGTTATAAAAGCTGTTTTAAAATTCAAGGGTATGTCAAGTTTCAGGCAGCTAATTATCAGTGTTAGAGTAATTACTATGGGCTCATAACATTTGATAGGCCTTGTGGGGGGGAATTAAGTGGCATTCAGATTAGGCAAGCAGGACTGCTTCTGATTAACACACACAAATCCACAAGGAAGTAGCACAAGTGAAAAGCACAGAATATCCCCGGCAACTGAACACTACTGATTCCTTTCTAAACCATCAATATCAGCGTCAGAAAAAGACAGCAACAGTTGAACCAGCCACGTCAGTGAGGCCTTTTCTGTACTCACAGACTTATCACAGTCATTTCACCACTTGCTTTAGGTGAGCATTTTGGAAAGCATGATGTACCATGAGCTTAACACAAGACGATAACTGCAGTGTACCAAACAGGAGCTTGCCTGGTACTACAGCACTTGGGAACAATAAAGTACACAGCACCCAGTAACAGATGCTCCAAGCACCATCCACATGACCACACAGAAAACATTTTTAAAATATTTTCTAATAACATATTTCCTAATAACAATATATTTCAAAGGTGAAAGTAATAATGTTTTACAGATTTTGCCAGCTTCCAGAACTCAGATCTTGTTGTTAATGGCATTATTGCAGTAATAAAGCTAGGTCACTGCACTGAAAGCACACTAAAAATTAGTAAGACTAATCTCTTATGCTCCTGGCAAAGTAACTTTTTGATGTTTAATTTGTAAGTTTCATTAACCACCACATAGTAACTGCACATTAAGGCAAAGACTACTCCTCAGTTCTCAGAATAAACAACATACTTTCATATATTTATTAGTAATATAACATCCCTAAAAAGGAAGAGTTACTACAGTACTGCTAAATAAATGGTTTACTGGTGGTGGAAGGATAAGTGGAAAAGAGAAAAGAGAAAGGCTCCTTTTTGTGCTTCCAGTGTAACACATCATTGCTGCCAACCGTTTAAATGGCATCAGTGCGGGCAGCCCAGGGAAGCCTGTCAGGCCCTGCCAAGGGCTGCTGCGTCTTCTCCAAAGTCACACAGGTCTTGACTGTGAACTTGGGTAACCCTTGTTTAATCCCATTCAGCCTTGCCAGCAAGAAAAACTGCGAGTCCTGTTAAAGTGGGCTGAAAGCCATGGCAATGTATCCTTTAACTATCACACTAAAGAAGGCACCATGAAAACAGGAGAATAGGGGTGAGGCAAGTTGTCAAGACCCAACAAGCTTCTGCAGACCATGTTATCTTACTTGAGGCATTTGCTGTCTGATACAACATTGCCTTTCCAGTTTACTGTTAGTCAGAAAAGCAGGATTTGTAAATAAAACAGTAGTACAAAGCTAGTTTCATAGCTAAGCCTTGTTTAAATTAAAAAATTCCTCTCCTTTTATGAAAGACAGCTTGACTCAAGTTTCACTAAGGACTGTGGCCTTACTGTATTAAGACAGAAAGAAAAGGGATGGTCAAGAAAAGCAGCTATAACTGCACCATTGCTGGAGACAGCAATGTACCCAGAGGCCAGCCTGACCCCTCACCTGAAGGAAGTACAAAGACGGTGCTGTAAAAACATATATAATTTTAAAATTTTTTTAGTTTTGAGACAGAAATCAAAGATGAAAACCTAAGTTATAGGAAATGGAACTGGAAAGCAAAGTGTTCTACCTTGAACTTGTGGTCTACACTTCTTTGAGAAGCTCCTTATTTTAAAAAGCAACACCCAGAAATTTAACAACTTCCTCTTTCATCCCTCACTTCACCACACAGATGCTTTTTACTCTGAAATAGAAATTCTTTTTCCAACTTAACCTTACCTGCCTCAAAATCTGGTTTGCACTTGGAATATTAAATTGCCTTAGTTTAGTTCAGAAGAATATTATTTCAGTAGATATTATTGTCCAATACATCTGTTTTTTGTTTGGTTTGTACCACCTCTTTGTCTCTCTCTCATATTATAGCGTTGCTCTCAGCATGACAGACCAAGTTCCAGGCACACAATAGTTACAAAATAAATTCTAAGGAAAATTTGGATTTAAGAAACGCATAAAATTTCCTCACATAAAAAGCTGTCTTACAAATCAGGCAGTGTGCCACCCCTCACACACAAATCCTAACTGCTAATTTCATTAGATTCTTTTGAAAATCTCAGATAAACACTTAATCAGCCTGCACAGAAGAAGTTTTTGTGGGTCTGTTAGCTGTACCTGCTGCATCATGTTTTGTGAAAGTATGTGTGCAGAAAAACACAGCACTGGAAACAAAAACACTAACAAAATTGCATCAATACTGACTAACAAACATTTTGGCAACAACCACTTCAGTAGTGTCCTTGGATCAAAACTCTGCACAGATAATTAGTTTGTATGCATCAATAATTACCCCATTGTGCCAGTTTTTGAGGTTTTTTTGCCAAATAGAAAGTGTTTCAACAGTACTGCTTAGAAAAATTTAAAACTATTAGTGCAGTAAATGACTTTCACTCTAGATTTCAACCTTGTATTATGTTAAATTTGGGGGTTTTTTAGATCTCAGCCTTTAATTTATGCACAGACCAGCAGTATTAACCCCAAATGGAGGATTTAAGAGTTTATTATTATTTTCTTGGCTGCATTTGCACCCCTGTTGTACTGTGCAGAGAGAACAGGACCTGGTCTGGAACACTCTCAGCATACGAAGATCACCCAGCTGGAGCCCCTCCTCTCTAGCCATGCTCAGCTGGCTCCCTTGGGTGGCTACACACACTGCACAAGAAGACCCAAACCAGCCCAAAGCCATAGGTCACTGAATAAAAGCAAACTGCATCTATCTCTGTCCAGTAAAACAAATGCCAAATACTCTAATTTTTGAAGTTCTGTCCCCTGCAGAAGTTCTGTGCTGCACCTCTATACTTCAGGCAGCAGTTGTCACCTAATCATAGTCGGTTTTCCCCCCTCAGAAACACAGTAAATTTTGCCACCATATCTACCTTTATTTCACATTAGCAGTTTCACTCTCACAGCTGTGCAGAAAGCTTGTAAATAAAATAAGAGGGTCCCAAGGGCACAGAATGCAATGGAAAAAATCATGAGCTAAAAATGGACAAGAAGAAAGATACTTACCAAGCCATAAAACCTATATTTTCTTCCACCCACAAATCAACAGTAGGAAGATTTCATTTGCTTACATAAGAGTGCTGGGGGATAACAGACCTTCATCTCATCAGTGTGAGGATCAACACAGCATATATGTATACACACACACAGGTGTGTATACACTTTTTTTTTTTAAGTTGAATAACTTTGGTGCAAAGAAGTGATACTTCTTTATATTTGTCATTTTATAGAGAGTTTCCTAGGTTCAAAAACACCTGTTCTAGTCATTTGCTCTATGCAAGTGTTTTTAGAAATGTGTAACTTTTTTCTTCTTGTTTTGACAAAGTTGACTAAAACTATTAGCATGTTTCTAAAAGTATTTATTTCCTGATACAAATAAAATCTTAAATGAACCTTTAGGTTACTCATTATATTTTTCTTCCTTGTGTTCACAACAAATCATTCATCCATAAACTAGTGGGCAAGTACATCACTTTATACTGTTCAAAGATCCATACAGACTTATAGCTGCATTTCACAGGGATAAGTATCTGTTTTAAGTGCCAACAGTACTGATATACACCTGTGTGTGTGTATATTCCCAAATCATTCCTCCCTTTCTGAATGGAGGGCAAAAGATATTCTAATTAAAGTCATACTGTTGGACTGAAGTAATATACACTAAATGCCCAGTCACAGGTTTACCAAAAAAGAAATGGGAACATAACTCAGTCACCAGCACCAGCTAATGTACTCCCATTCTCAGCAAAGCATTCACACAGCTGGCGACATTCCCCAGGTGCACTTTCAGGTTGATCTTTCAGTATGGTAGCCCTTAATTTTAGAATATTCAATTTTCAACCTTAACTTCCTGTTAAGTAATATTTTCTCTGGAATACATTATATTGCACAAATAAAAATACGATAAGATACCATAAGAGTATCCCAATGTATTTACTACATTTATTTACTTCATTTTGAAGTTAGTTGCCTCTTGTTTTGTTAACAGAAGAAACAAGATAATTATTAAAAGGTGTGCCAAGAACTTTAGGCCATCTGCATAAATGCAGAATTTAGCTCACAGATTGCCTACCTGCCCACCTTCACCCTCCAGCTTGACAGTGCTCCTCGCTGGGCTGTGTGAAGGGCAGTTCAGGTACTTTCAGAAAATCCTAGGAACTCACCTTGCACAAATCTTAGACAAAAAGCTCTAAGGACAAATTATTGAAGAGAACCTTACCACTCTATGTTTCCTTTCCAAGAACCAGATTTTTAGGGGTGACAACAATGGTTGTGTTGAATGAAAAATACTTTAATGTGAGAAACAGCAAATGTAAATTTGTTTGATCCAAACAGGTACCTAGTATTTTTCCACTTGGCCACCAACTCTAAAAAGCTTGCTTACTTGCATTTTGCATAAAGCATCATACTTGCAACGTGATTCTGTAGTCCTAAATAACCTCTGCCTCACGCTTCATCTAAGTGATGTAGGATAAATATGCCACCATCTGGGTAAGTATCTGGATTCTTTGCTTTGATTTATCCTGGGTTTATGAATTTCTGCCTACTGATGTAAAAAAATATGGGACACTCTTTAGAATAATTGGCCTTCAGAGAAACTTCTTTGGAAAAAATACCTTTTAGAATATTTAATATGAAAGTATTATTCCAGAGGATGATGCCCCAGCAGTGAGGAGCTATATTTCCCTCCCCTCTTTACTATTTTAGCACTGAGGAGCTGCAAACACCACCCAAAACACATCCAATTGTGTGTCAGATTTTCAGCAACTACACATGACTAGATACTCAAGCATTTCCAATGTTTGACAAACTTTGGCTTTTGATTTTCAAGATGGCTCAAAAAAATTAAACAAAAGCCTTAATTTCCCATTCTTTTTAGATAGATAATACCCTGAAAGCTAAATAATTGAAAACAGCCATGTATTTTACTATTCAAAATAAAGAATTGCTTCCTTTGGCAAAACCCTAAATTAAGTATTTCCTACATTAAACATTTTACGGGAATTTTATAAATATCTTGCCTGAATACCGCACGTGGCATCTTACATACATCTTAAACATTTACAAGGATTTGGATCATTTATGTCCCAGCTCAAAATGCTAAATACTTAAAAAACCTCACAAAACCCCACAGATGGTTCCACAGGCCAGTTGGCATGCAGGGCTGTGAGCAGAACAGAAGCTGTGGCAGACCGAGCTGTTTCAACTCTGCTACTAAAGTGTCTGATAAATGAAAAACACTCTGATGTGTTTTCATACAGCTTCCATGCCCAGAGAGAGGATCCAAATAGGTGTGGTCTCAGGAGTTTTTGGGTTTGTCTTATTAATACTTATTTCAGAGATTGAGAGATTTTTCATAACAAGTTCTACTTCTAACGTTAAAAATAGGAACATCCAAAACTTGTTTCCTAATCTAATTTCTAGCAGAAACCGTACATCAGAGCTATTAAATTTCATAATAAAGACTGAGCATGCATTCCCTTGTTCTTTCCATTGCATAGCCAAATAATAAATTAAAGAGTGCCTAAGCATACATGCTATTAACTGTTTAACCACTGAAATCCAGAGTCACAGGGTTGAATACAAAATAAGTTAATTAAATTAATGTAAATATTCTATGGAAAGTCATTAACTTCTACTGTCCCAAAAGTTCAGATCCTTGGACAACAGCAGACGGAAAGTATCAGAAATAAGCTCAGGAGCACAAGTATAAACAGGCTGGTAAATTTCCATGTGTCAAATGAAGCAACTTTCCATTATTGTTTTCAGTGGACACACTCACGTGGTCTATCTCCCACCTCAAAAAATGTAATAAATTGAAACAAAAAGGAAAATTTTTATATTTCTTTTATAAGATCAAGAGCCATAACAAAACAGCTAAAATTGGTCAACAGGTTCAAAGGTACGAGGTGAAAAGGAAGAAAAGCAGGTACAGAGCTAAAATACTTATTTCAAAAGATATGTCTTTTCAAATCTATTACATTTGAGAATAAACTTGCCTATTTATATAAGTTTTATTAAACTACACTGGATCTTCAGAAGAAAGTTGGGGTGAGAGCACTACATGTGTGGCATGGTTGTCTGGCAGCCTTCCCTGTTTCCTTTTTATTTTCAAGGTTTTCATTTTGGTGCACAGCACGGACAGGAACTGCCATTTCAGTTGACCCTGGGACCCTCTCTGTCTTAGTAGATTCTGGTACAAGTGTTTGCCTCCTGCAGATACTGAAATATCCTTGAAACGTGAAGTGATCTGAGTACCATGATAGCTGCGTATATTTGTTGAACCTTGTATAATAATTCTGACAAACAGGATCTGCTATATTCACATGAACACAAAAGATTTAGACAGGAATTATTTCCCTTTTCTCCTTTTTTCATACTCTCTGACAAGGATATGGGGGAAGATTAGAGCAGTAGATCTTAAACAAAGGAGAAATTAATTAGTTAATTCCTGATAAACTACTCAGTTACTTCTGGTTTTTTAATGGGCAGAGCATCACTGATATGAAAGTGTGTCTACCCTTTTCTTCAGTAATAACTATACTACTGCAACAACAGATGAGCTTAGAATGGAAGTACAGCCCTGAAACCTTGAATAACTGCAGCCACTATACTAAGTGCATACTAAATTCAAGCCACTTCATTTCCAAGAGCAATTTAAAAATTAGCATTTCCCTCTTCAGTTACCATATGAAATAAAGCTATGTGAATCACAAGCAACTGTAATTCACTTCCTGTGATGGTGGTCCCTAAAGCCACTGACACATCAAAGCATGCTTCATTGTTCACTAATATATTCACTATTGTTCTTACTGCAAAGACATTGTGGAGGGAAGGTTCTTTACTCACTGAACCTGATTACTTAAACAGCAGGAAAACAAAGAGGAAAAAAAAAATCTACTCAAATTGAAACTGTAAACGGCATTACAATGCTTTTAGCCTGTTTAGAGAAATGAAGACTAGCTGACAGTGAACTCTTTATGATGCAAGTCCCAAGTGAATACACTAAAACAGGCAAAATTGCACAGACTTGGAAATATGTCCAAATTTCTTGTTTCAGGAAATGAAGGGTAAACAAGCTTTCTCCTGCATGTTTAAATGGATGATAACATTTATTAAATTTGTGGAGTGCAACACCTCAAACAGGAGATCAAACTAGGATTTTAAGATAAAGCTGCAGAAGCTATATTAACACTGAAATAAATAACCAGCACCTGGACAGGAAGCTACAAGACTGGTGGCTAGAGCATATCTACAATAGGAGTTGTAGGATCTAAAAAGCCTTTTGTAGAGCTCTTCTGTCTGCTCTTCTCAAACATTAATTCTTTGTTGTCTCTGATCATTTGATGCCTTCTCAGCTTTCTTCAACACTTCTCATCTATTCCCCCAGCTCCAGCCCTTTTTTTGAGCTCTCCTTGGATATTGTTGTTTTTCATTTCTACTACCTACTCTGAACTAGGTTTTCAGCTATTTCACTTTCTTGCTTTGCCCACCGCACCCACCATCTGCTCCACTCCAGTCCCCTTTCAGCTTCTGTCTCCATTTGTCAGCTGTTCTCTCAGTTCCCTTGGCTGTTTTCGTTCTTCTTTCAACTCCCACAAGCTTTCTGAATTTCCCCTTACCTGCTCTGTTAACCTGTTTTATTCACTGCTTTCCTCTTTATTACACCTACTTCCTGCAGCATTTCAGTCTATCACACACATTCTGCACACACAATATTGTAATTAGACAATTATTTCTCTTTCCTGTCTCTAATCTTCTTTTTACCTCTCTCTGCTGCTTAGTACTTTTCTTTTAACTATTTGATGCATTTATTTTGTTGAGACAAATAGATATAATCAGAGAATAAATCATGCAAGATGCCAAGAAATCAAGTGAACTGAAAGAAGATGCTGGAAGAAGATGAAAAAAACATTAGTTTTGGAAAAAAGAAAAAGGTTGTGTTTTGTGTTTTTTCATAGCATCAGTGAAAGAGAGGTCTGGAACAGATAGCAAAAGACAATGTAGTACAAGCTTTCCACTGAGGGCTAAAGAATATTAATGTGATCTATGACAGACATGTATCAAACCTATTCTTAACAAGAAATTCTCTAACTTCTGTAGCTTCCCTGCTATAGTGCTTTCCTGCCCTTACTCTTTCCTAAAAATATACGTCTTTCCCTGAAACCATAATGAACTTGACTCCATAAATACCACACACTGTCCCACAGCTGCTGGGGTTTTTTTGTAAAAAAAAAAAAAAATAAATTTAGTTTTCAATAACACAGTTTTAATCCACTGAAGATAAACTATGTCCAATTACTTTATGTACATACAGGATACAAAGATGCATACAGGGCGTGGAGTACACACAGCTACCTGCCCCATCATAGATATCTGTTGGCTTGTACTACTGTCACGGAGAGGTAAACTGTCACTTCTATTTTTTCACAAAAAATTTTCCAGCATGGACCCAGTAGTTGAATGCTGGCTCCTCACAAGGTAACCTTTGGCTTAACATTGTAACGGCTATAGAGTGACATAAAACTGAGTTAAATTCATCCCTCACATTGGACATGAGCATTCTGCCACCAGGTCTCTAACCAGCAGATGCTTTAGAGAACTCCCATGATTTGGGATTAGGTTTTGTTAGCAGCAGTATCACCAGTCTGTGTTCTGCTTCTTCCTGCCTGACCTGGGCATGAAGCAACAAGCAAATGAAGAGTCACATCATCCTGTCTTTGGTCTCTTTTGACTAAGTAAACCTACTTCCCTTAATCTTCCATCACAGGTCATTATGTCCGTTTTACTCTCCTTTGAAATTTGTCAGCATGTTTGACATCATCATGTCAGACATCATCAGCATGATGTCCAAATCTAAGCAATATTTCTGCCTCATTAACTCCAAATAGCACAGATTAATTACCTCCCATTTCTTACATACAAAAATCTTGCAAACACATCCTGAAGCGAGATGTGGCTTCATTAAATAAGCAGCCTCAAATTGTTGACAAACCGGCATACAGTCTGCAAGGTGCTCCATGCCAGGGCCTCTTCTGTCACAGGCTATAAAGCCCACGGGTGCCATTGTGTGCTTGTCCTGAACAGTTTTGCTTCCTTAATACATGGCACTGCCTCTGTCTTTATGAAATGCTACACCTTTCTATTAGGGGACCATGTCTCCAGCTCCTTCAAAATTGATGCTGTCACGATCCGTGACCTATTATGTCTCCTTATTGGAGTGTATTAACTTATCAGGATTTGCTGAGAGATCCACACGTGGGTATCGCCTCACACAGAGGATACAGGAACTTATGTCCCGACTTTTTTGAGTGAATAACTCGCTCAGTGCTTACTAAATTTCTAACAACAGCAAGGTTTATTGTGGGGAAAACAAAGCAATTTGGGGCAGGAGGTTCAAAAGGAGTGATTACAACACATTAAACATATATGGGTACACCTTAGTTACACATCTTATTCAAGTGCTGGAAGGAGAGGGGAGGGGTATGCCCGAACGGCTGGATTATATTTTCCCCTATAAGCTGGGGTAGCCGGAATTGTCTCACCACGGCAGTGCAGGTAGGATAGCAAAGAAGCTGCGGGCACTCCAAGCGCAGGTCGCCCCCCCCCACCACAAAGCGGCGGCAGTCGGTGCGCGGCTCCGGGACCGTAGGTGTGCAGACGCTGGAAACGCGGCGGTTTAAGCGGCGCTGGGACTTTTGGCAGCAGCGGCGGCGGGCAGGCAAGC
>NW_009954215.1:1055157-1112064 GCF_000747805.2 Chaetura pelagica | reverse complement strand
GGCCCTGCCCCTGCTCCCGGCCACGGCCCCTCCCCTGCAGCAGCTGCTCCCCCCCCCATACACACACAGGGGGTTCAGCGCCACGTGGAGGCACCGTTTTAAGTCAGTTTTGTCGGCTGACTCAAAGGACATTTCATGTTCGTGTAAGGAAATCCCTGGTCCTTCACAGATGCTAATTGCAGTAATTTTACAAGAGCTCTCTCCCAAATCCATCCTTCAAGTCTCCTCTCCTCTCCCATTCCCAAATCATTAAAAAGCACATTTGTTAGAACTTGGCCCTGAACAAACTCAGGGCAAGCCATTCCAAGATCCACTTTAAAAGTCCTGTCTGGCATTGGGCTTTGTTTGGATAAACTTATCCAAATTCACAAAATTATTAACAATCTTGTGAATTCTTCCGATTACTACCCGCTGCTGATTTTTCAGGTTGGCAGTGATGAAATTATCACAAGAAATGTAAGGGCAATGAAGAGAGACTTCAGGGCCCTAGGACAGCTAGTTAGGGGGTCTGGAGCGCAAGTAGTGTTTGCCTCCATCCCTCCTGCAAGAATGGGTAGGGAGGTATACAGGAAGAGTTTGCAGGTTAACGAATGGCTAAGAGATTGGTGCCATAGACAGGGTTTTGGTTTTTTTGATCATGGGATGCTATATGAGGCAACTGGACTGATGGTAGCAGGTGGGATGCACCTGTCCCAGAGGGGGAAGAGGCTTTTGGGGCAGGACTTGGCAGGGCTCATTGGTAGAGCTTTAAACTAGATGGGCAGGACTTGGCAGGGCTCATTGATAGAGCTTTAAACTAGATGTGAAGGGGGAAGGGGAGAAAACCAGGCCTGTTAGGGACAAGCACAAGAGGAACACACCATGGCCCAAAGTCAGGTCGTCCAAGGAGGATTTAGTCCCACCGGTGTGCTCTGTTCGTTTCCTGAAATGCCTGTATGCTAATGCACGCAGCATGGGAAACAAGCAGGAGGAATTAGAGGTCTGTGTGCGGGCTAAGGGTTATGATCTAGTAGCAATAACAGAGACATGGTGGGACAGCTCACATGACTGGAATGTGGCCATGGATGGATATGTGCTTTTTAGGAAAGATAGGGCAGGGAAGCGAGGTGGTGGAGTTGCTCTTTATGTGAGAGAGCAACTAGAATGTATTGAGTTTCGTGCAGGGGCTGATGAGGGGCAAGTTGAAAGTCTGTGGGTAAGAATTAAGGGGCAAGCAGGTGCGGGTGACACAGTTGTGGGGGTCTACTACAGACCTCCTGATCAAGGTGAGGAGGTTGATGAGGCTTTCTACAGGCAACTGAAAGCAGCCTCACAACTACAGTCCCTGGTCCTCATGGGAGATTTCAACTACCCTGATATCTGCTGGAAGACTCACACAGCCAGCCTTTCACAGTCTAGGAGGTTCCTCCAGTGCATTGATGATAACTTCTTAATGCAAATGGTGGACAAGCCGACTAGAAGAGGAGCGCTGCTGGATCTTGTACTAACCAGCAAGGAGGGCCTTGTTGAAGCAGTGGTGGTCAATGGCAGCCTTGGCTGCAGTGATCATGAGATGGTGGAGTTCAGGATCCTGTGTGGAAGGAACAAAATACCCAGCAGGACCAGAACCCTGGACTTCCACAGGGCAAACTTTGGTCTCCTCAATCATCTATTAAGGGAAATCCCATGGGACAGGGTGCTAGAAGATAAAGGAGCTCAAGATAGCTGGTCAACATTCAAGGACCACTTCTTGCAAGCACAGGATCAGAGCGTCCCAATGGTTAGGAAATCTAGTAAGGGTGCTAGGAGACCTGCATGGTTAAAGAAGGAACTACTGGGCAAACTTAAGTGGAAAAGGAAAATCTACAGATCATGGAAGGAGGGGCTGGTCACGTGGGAGGAATATAGGACTGTTGTCAGAGGATGTAGGGAGGCAATTAGGAAAGCTAAGGCCTCCTTGGAACTTAACCTTGCAAGTCAGGTTAAGGATAATAGAAAGGGCTTTTTCAAATACATAGCTAGCAAAACTAGCAATAGAGGCAATATTGGCCCATTGAGGAATGAGGTGGGAGCCCTGGTGACAGAGGATATAAAGAAGGCAGAGGTGCTGAATGCCTTCTTTGCCTCTGTCTTCACTCCTGCAGGGTCTCCCTATGAGCCCCAGATTCATATAGCCCCAGAAGAAGTCAAGATAGAGGAAGAGTTTGACATGGTAGATGAGGATTGGGTTAGGGATCAGTTGAGTAATCTGGACATCCATAAATCAATGGGTCCAGATGGAATGCACCCAAGGGTGCTGAGGGAGCTGGCGGAGGTCATTGCTAGGCCACTCTCCATCATCTTCAGTAAGTCATGGGCAACAGGTGAGGTGCCTGAGGACTGGAGGATAGCAAATGTCACTCCAGTCTACAAGAAGGGCAAGAAGGAGGACCCGGGTAACTATAGACCGGTCAGCCTCACCTCCATCCCTGGAAAGGTGATGGAACAACTTGTTCTTGGCACTATCTCCAGGCACATCAAGGACATGGGGGTCATCAAGAGCAGTCAACATGGTTTTATCAAGGGTAAATCATGTTTGACTAACCTCATAGCCTTCTATGAGGAAATTACTAGGTGGATAGATGATGGTAGAGCGGTAGATGTGGTTTATCTTGATTTCAGTAAAGCATTTGACACCGTCTCCCACAGCATCCTTGTAGAAAAGTTGATCAGGTATGGGTTTGGTGATCAGGAAGTGAGGTGGATTAGGAACTGGTTGAAAGGAAGGAGTCAGAGAGTTGTAGTCAATGGGGCAGAATCTGGTTGGAGGTGTGTGACTAGTGGAGTCCCACAGGGGTCGGTACTGGGACCGGTGTTGTTCAACATCTTCATCAACGACCTGGATGAGGGTATAGAATGTACCCTCAGCAAGTTTGCTGATGACACTAAGCTGGGAGGAGTGGCTGACACACCAGAAGGCTGTGCTGCCATTCAGAGAGACTTAGATAGGTTGGAGAGTTGGGCGGGGAGAAACATGATGAAATTCAACAAGGGGAAGTGCAGAGTTTTACATTTGGGGAAGAACAACACCATGTCCCAGTACAGGTTGGGGGCTGAACTGCTGGAGAGTAGTGTAGGTGAAAGAGACCTGGGGGTCCTGGTAGACAGGAGGATGACCATGAGCCAGCAATGTGCCCTTGTGGCCAAGAAGGCCAATGGCATCCTGGGGTGCATTAGAAAGGGTGTGGTTAGTAGGTCAAGAGAGGTTCTCCTCCCCCTCTATTCTGCATTGGTGAGGCCACATCTGGAGTATTGTGTCCAGTTCTGGGCCCCTCAGTTCAAAAAGGACAGGGAACTGCTCGAAAGAGTCCAGCGCAGAGCTACGAAGATGATTAGGGGAGTGGAACATCTCCCTTATGAGGAAAGGCTGAGGGAGCTGGGTCTCTTTAGCTTGGAGAAAAGGAGACTGAGGGGTGACCTCATCAATGTTTACAAATATGTAAGGGGTGAGTGTCAGGGGGACGGAGTTAGGCTTTTCTCAGTGATGACCAGTGATAGGACAAGGGGTAATGGGTGTAAATTGGAGCATAGGAGGTTCAAGGTGAATATCCGAAAAAATTTTTTTACTGTGAGAGTGACAGAGCACTGGAACAGACTGCCCAGGGAGGTTGTGGAGTCTCCCTCACTGGAGACATTCAAAACCCACCTGGATGAGTTCCTGTGTGATGTACTCTAGGTGACCCTGCTCTGGCAGGGGGGTTGGACTAGATGATCTCTCGAGGTCCCTTCCAGCCCCTAAGATTCTATGATTCTATGATTCTAAGGTTTTAATGTGGGGATTTTTGCCTTCTGGAGATGTGTTTTTCCTCATTGGGGTCCTTATTGAGTTTTTTAATTTACCAACTATAAAAGGTTACGATTAATGTATTCTATATTTATGGAAATGGTACATCATTTAATCATCTAGTAGTCCTAAATCAATTTTAATCTTTTGTATTTCCAGTTTCATCCCTGAATCAGGAAAACAGATCTTCAGTCAGGAATTTTAATCCTTCTTCCAAGGTAGCTATTAGACTTCAACTTCTCTTTTATGCTGATGGCCAAACACAACAGTTTGCCAAACTTCCTACACCAGTGAATTAACTTGAGTAAGAAATTGTCCCAAGTAAAGGAAGTGACACTTAAATCATTAGAAGTGATCTGTTCAGTATAGAGGTTCTTTCAGTAACTCAGATACAAACCTACAAGCTTGGTCAGATACAGACTGAAGCACAGACAAAGCAAAAGAATGACCAAACATTTGGATTTAAATTATATAGATTCAGGGAAAAAAAAAAAAAAAAATCAAAAAAATCAAACTTCTTACCACTATCAATTTTCTTTCCATTTCCAAATTTTTTTAGTAAGAAAAAACCAGAAATATCCCCTTTGGGAGGTACCAATACCTTTGGGAGGTGTCAATGTCAATATAGAACATGTATGCCCCTAAACATCCCTCCAGAAATGTCTGCATTAACTTTGGATTTGTGCAAATTTTGTGGCATTTATAATCTTCTTAAATCTTTATAGTAGCCTCCAAAAAGATGAGTTTCACCCCAAATGTATTCCCACTTCAGATCAAGAGCTAAACTCCATGCTGAGGTTTTACTGAGG
Source organism: Chaetura pelagica (assembly GCF_000747805.2). Lineage (NCBI taxonomy): Eukaryota > Metazoa > Chordata > Aves > Apodiformes > Apodidae > Chaetura > Chaetura pelagica. The sequence continues at coordinate 1,107,453 of NW_009954215.1, read as the reverse complement.
AAAAAATATTTTTTTGTCAGATAGAAGCATTGAGAAAAATGATTAATTGCCATGTTGCACACAAGTCAGACCTGGGAGTGTGATTAAATAGATAAAATCAGTTACTTACAGATCTCACACTGAGTGACATTATATCAAGCCCTATACTTATGCATTAGTTTGTAAAGTTCACAGCAAAACTGTGCAGCTTATAAATAGCAATTCAGAAAGCTCTTCTGAAACAGACTTCCAAAAAAACCTTACAACTTTGGGTACTCAACTTGAAGCACTTGCAGCAACTAATTTCCAGATGTGAGCCTAAAAAATGGAAATTTTATCTTCTGATCTTATCTCAGTATTTTCCTCTATAAATCAGGAAAATAAAATTAATGAACAAGCCAATTCAACTGTTATTTTCATTGCCATTAAGGAGTCCACAAGCATGTACTTTTAATTCCCTAGAACCTTATAGTCTCTCACTACTAATAAGGGAAGTTTTAGATACAATTATTCAGAGAAAATAAGCTATCTATACAAAATGGCTGACAAAGGTAGAACAGAGCCTAACTGAAGTAACACAACTCCAATTTGTTTTGAAACATCCAAAGATAGTTTAGGGAGCAAAGATAATTTGTAGGATGCCCACATAGCATAAGAACCAAACCCTCACTTGGCCTATGCCATATATGGGTGTTTTCCTCTGTCCTGCAGTAGAGCTGTCTGGCATGAGTGTGTTTGGGAAAGCTGCTATCAGGAGACTACAAAGGCTCTAACCTTTGAAATGCTTTGGTTTTATTCTGCTATGGAATTCACATTTTGTCATCATCAATTCTAATGATCCAATACTACTACCAACAAAAAAACCAGTATTGTCTCCTCTGTTCACCTTAAATTGTGACAGGCTGATGCATTTTTCAGCAATGCAGCCAGAAGCTGTTGCAGAATTTTGATCTAGATAATTGGAAGATATTCTAACAGAAATGGAGGAAGCAAATCAAACCAGTTATGTGCCCTGTAAGTGCCACGCTCTGCAACTCTGTGGTTTGAAAGCCACCTTCTGTCTACACAAAATGCAGTAACATGCATTTTAGCCATATACCAAGTTGAACTAGAGAAACAACAAACAGACAACACCTATCCACTCCAAATGCAAGCTAACTCAATGCCACATTAAGCCCTATCAAAGCATGTTTCTGTCAATATTCTTTGCATTTCTTCCTGCATGAGGTACTACAGAGCTAGCACTAGCTCTCTCACCAAGTTCTGGCAGTAAAAAATAAATATATATATATAAACCCAATAATAATAGCTATCATACCAGCAATTATCAAAATTCTTAATTTCTGTCATAAATGTGCATTATAATAATGTGAACAATAAAAGCAAATTAAAGAATATCAACTTTATCAGTTGTTTGAAGATTTAGTATGGTTCTTGCTTCAGGTTTTAATAGTTACCCTAATATTTGGAATATATTAGTCTGAACAGTATAAATGATTACATAGACTATTTTAATAATTATATTGAAAAGGACAGATTTTTTAATATGTTTTTGAACTTGGTGACAAAAACTTATTTTGCCTTATCAGAATTCTTCATTACTTCCTTTTCAAGGACAATCTATATTCTTCATTTCTATTTGAGAATATAACAAATGTCAAGCTCTTTGACTTTCTGAAAGAACAAATAGTAAATGAAAAGTTTATGGATACTTGTGATGTTTCTATTTTTCAGATGTGGAAATAGTAAATTTTTGTTGCTAGAAAAAGAAAATACATTGAATAGATGAAATATTCTTGCATATACTTCAGAGATTAGCACAGACTCAGTAATATAAAGGAAATGGCAGTGAAAGATTTAATTCGTCAAATGAAATAAAAATAGCTGTGTCAAGACTTAAAAAAGAAATGCTAAAAAAATCTGACTCGTTTTGACACACAAACTTAATTACACTCCGATTATTTTTTTTTAATATCTAAATGTGGATACAGGGGCCTATTTTTAAAGATCAATTCTTTTTCAAATTCAGGAAGATTCTGACATACTCCTAGCAGCCCTAGAGCTATCTGCTATTCACAAAATCATGCTATTTTGTCTTCTTTCTAAGTGTACTTAAAAGAAACCAAGTGAAGACTTTTCACTTTAATATCTCCCCCAGATGGATACAACTACCTTTGATCCACATCAGAGACAACACAGTCAGGCTGTTTTAATGCTTTTTTTTAAAAAAAAAAAAAGCACAAGGTTGGTATCAGGTATTTTCCTGAATAGTTACATCTAGAAGTGACAAATACCTATTAATAAAATGTGTAAGCTTACCTAAGCAACGTGCAATGATGTATTTTGATATTCATTTTCAAGCAAAAGTATAAATTAAGTTCTACTGTTCCTTAGGCTTTCGTCTGTCTCACTTTGTCCAAAATACTGCTCATGACATTCCTTCTCAAAAAAAAATAAATTACAATCTATGGAATTATTCAATTACAATCCTGAGACTAACTTCACCAGTGGCATTTCTCATCACAGAGACAGCTCTTTTAAGGTATCTTTTCTTTCTGAGGTTTCACATTTTACATACAGTTAATAGCAACAGTAAACATCAAAACAGGATGAGAAGCATAAATGTAGCTTTTAAAGACTGCAGCTGTCTACAGAAAAGATTTGCACACAAACTTTGGAAAAAGTTCAAAAGTCAATAAAAAAGATTTCCTCTAAAAAATTTAAAAAAAAAAATCACACTGCATTGACAGAGTTCCAGGAAGTCTTCTGAAGATTACTAACATTTTATGCTCCCACTCCAAGTTCTACATCAATTGAAAATAGCCTCCTACTCTAAGGAACACAGGAATTGAAGAAAAAAAGTGTTTGTGCTCTGATACTGTCCTGGACTACTCCCGTTAGCTGGAGTGACTGGTGTGACCCCATCAGTGAAACCCTGCAATGGGAGAAGGCTCAAAGGCAGCAGGTGAGGACAACATGCTCCCAAAGCTGAGAAGACCATATAGGAAGTGCCACAGCTATCATGAAGTAATCTAAAAAAAAAACAAAAAACAAACAAACAAAAAAATAAAACACAACCCAACTCCTTGTACAATAATTGGTATTTTTGCTGGAAATCTTGGAAAAGCAGTCAAGGTGAATTCCAACTGATTAATTTCTGTGTTCACTTCTATTAACTCTCGGGCAAGAGACAGAACCATTAATAAAATCTGAGTGTTTATGTGGATGCTACTCAAGTTGTGCATTTCTCATTATAAAACCTTAAATTTCCAAGGTGGCTTACATGAGCATGTGAAGTGCACGCTGAATTAAAAAAAAAAAAAAAAAAAAAAAAAATCACTCTCAGATCAATAGTAATGGCTGTAACAATTAAAAGTTGCCACTGCAATTTCTCACACCCAATTTTCACTCAATATGCATTAAAAAGTCACTGTCGCCTCTGAGCAACAGTGCAGTGAGTCATCACCAGCATTTATAAAAATTTCACAATCTGGCAATCAAAAGGCATTTGAATATTCTACACAGCATTTCAGAGGCTATAAAAACATAACCTTTTATCATTCTTGGGAAAATATTTCAGTGGTAGTGGACAAGGCACTGGTGACATTGCAAAGTGCTGCACATGTGCTAAGGAATGCATGCTTTAAAAAAACAAACAAACAAAAAAAGAGCATCTGTCACTTATCCTGTAAGATTCAAAACAGAATGTGTCCCAACAAAAGCACTGAAAGTTTAGATAAGCACTACCTGTAAATACAACCCAGCATGACTTCATAGCCAAGATGTACTTGAAAATATTCAATTAACATGGAAGAATTGGTTCTTTAATATTTTATCTGCTTGCTTGCAAGAAACTGTGTGGGTGGAGCAGGGTGATAGCTTTATTATTTTTCCATAAAGCCCACGAAAGTCAGAAGCCAGAAACACTGCCAGGTAGGGCAGCACAGCCATTTTGTTTCTTGCACCTTTGTACATACCTGACAATTACAAGGACACTAGAGACTACGCTTGTGAGTGAGCCCCATTCCACTGCTGTATCCACCTTTAATTCAAATTCAGGAAAGCAGAGGAATGATCTCACTCCCACTGCCTTAGTCACTGAGTCATAACAGCACAAAAAACAAGTTCAAAAGCCGAGCCAGAAAATCAAAGACTCAGTGTCGCAAAGGCACTCCCCTTCATTCTTCTTTTCACTGATACTGAGGAATACATTTTCAACTTATCTTGTTTCATACAACAGCACATCAAAACAATAAATTATTCATTTAACTGTAGGTAGTCTCGCAGGTGAAGTCCCCAAACATAGTTTTAATTTCCTTATCTCTCACTCTTCCTTGTATAAGAAGTTATTAATAGCGTTTTGGTACTTTAGCACTGTTGTCACTGAGTCTCATTTACTCAATGATAAGTTTGCCAGGAAAGGGACCTTTCTACTGTACGTATGTACCAAATCTCATAGTAAGGTTCAATCCTGACTGTCTTTATACAGCAACACATGCAATTCTTATAATCAGTAGAATAATCCCATTTATGTCCCAAGTAAACTCCAAAGTGAACAAATCCAGACCGGAAAATGAAGCTGGCTACTGTAGATATTCCCCAGAAAGCAGTTATCTTTATTTTTTTGATCAATATCTGTCAACAACTCCCAGGTTGATGACTTCCCAACATCAAATTTAATTTATTGCAAAGTGTGCTTTTGTCAAGAATTTGATTACCTGTGCACACCACACCATATTGCCCCACTGTGACACAGAGCATGCTTAGACTCTTCACCAGCACATACCAGAATGTCCAGAGGCTGCCTCTCAGCCTGTTCAGCATTGGGACAGACACCTCACGAGAACAACGCAAGCAGGGAGACAAGCACCCCAATGTTAGTATTATTAAGTACCTGGCCTCTATGATTTATGAGTACTCTGAACTTCTGAGCAATTTCCTGGGCTGTACCAAAAGAAGTGTAGCCAGCAGATCGAGAGAGGTGATTCTGTCCCTCTACTCTGCCCTGGTGAGACCTCACCTAGAATACTGCATCCAGCTCTGGTGGCCCCAGCACAGGAAAGATGTGGACCTGTTGTAACAGGTCCCTTCCAACTCCAAACATTCTGCGGCTTCAGAATCCTACTCCTTCACAGGAGACATCAGTAATCTCATTAGCTCAGGATCTTATACCCAAGTCTTCACACAGACAAAACCAGAAAAAGGACAGTTCTCTGTTTTTGGCAGGGAGACTACAGGTACACTCACTGGAATTTCCCTCTTGCCCTGCTGGTGCTCTGAACACTCAAGCCTGTTGGCTGCAGCACACTGAAGAAGCTGTCCCGTGATTTCACGTGGGCCTGGCAGTGCCCGCTGCTCAGGAAAACAGCAGTTGAAGATTCCAATTATAAATGAATCATCAGCTCACTACTGCTTGCTTGCGTAGAACATACTCATTCCTTGCAGGAGGAACTTGCTTCTCTCTTCACCAAGATGGCAAGATGAGAACGAATCTGTAGTCAAATATTTTAAAAGCAGAAGATAAACAAATACGTACAAGCAATTTGCTCTTAAAGAGGAACATCGGTAGAACTATTCAGGAATTGACTGTGTTGGAACAGAGAGTAGTTTTTCTGCCTGGAATTCCAGCCACTATAGCTTTTACCATAACAAAAAATCACTACACTAGAAAATTTTTGGAAGATTTCCACAGTCCATCCATTCCTCAAGCCTTCGTAGGTATTTAATCCCTTCAAGAAATGCATGTCTTTAGTTGCAGGAGACATCTGAACTAAGACCTACATCATAACTTCAGTCTGGACAATTAATTAAACCACCAAGAGTAGTGTGCAAACAGCAGGAAATCTCTTCCTATTTTTAAATAAAAAAATGCATATATGTATTTGGAAATATTCAGTAAATTACAAGGACAAGCAAAGGAATATACTGAAAAGAAATAAATTTTTCACATTAAAAAAATTATATGCCTCACACCCTACTGAGGATGTACAGCACATGAATTTTATCAGTTTGGGCATCCTCCTCTTTAAAAAAAAAGCCAGATGCCAGCACTGAGAATACTGTTAAACATGTATAACTTCATTTTAAAACTATTATTTTTTTGGTTGAAGCATCACATATGTCATGGAGCAGAAAATTTAGCTCTCTGCTTTATGTTTTTAACCCGATTTTGTAGATTCAAGTCAGATGCTAAGCATCTTCTGAATATCTTTTGCAATTACACTGTTAAAAAGACAAGGATTTACCAGTTGCCTCTCAGGGACTTCAAAGCTTCTTTAAATTTAATCCTATATAAATGAAGTCATTAAATTGCAGGGTTGGACACTGCTATTACATACACAGTGAGAATTTAGCAACCAAATTAGAAACAAAGGAGGTAATTACAACTAAGAAAAAGAAGGGAGAGAAGGAAGCAAAAGGTAAAAAGCTGTAGTCACTATGGGTGCCTCTCTAGACTGATTTTTTTATATTAGGATTTAATAAAGCCACAGTTCACATTAACTACATATACAGCACAGATCCATCATGTACTATATAGCCTTATAAACACACGCATGCATATGGTACAATATGAGCTATGGTAACATCTAGAGATACTCAGTCAAAGGACAATCCCTACCTGTGTGGGGCAGAACATCTCCGTATCTCCACTGCTCTCATAGCAAAGGGGGCTCCCCCTCACCAATCGCCTCTGCTGCACTGCCTCTCCTCAGGTGGAGAGGTATCAGCCACAGAGCCTGGCAAAAAGTGATGCTACATCACATGAAGTTGAGTAAGTCTTGGTCTTCTGGTTCAGGCAAGCTGATATGCAACTTACATTTTCAGCCAAGTTCTTGATTTAATGCAAGTAATTCTTTGTTGCTTTATAAACAATAGCTGTCAGTAGCATAGCTGTAGAAAATTAAATTCATCCCTTCTCTTAGTGAGCAGTCCACATGATTTATGCTGTAATATAAAGATTAAGTCCCATTCTTATTTAATCAGGATTTGTCTTGTAAAGTGATTGATAAACTTGTCAATTTACTGCTGTTGATTGTACACTTGAAGGACTGGTTGGATAACTTGAATGTAATGCAATTAATTATATTTTGAGGAATTAGCTCTGAAGTCAGGCTAGAGACTCTTACCAAAGGGTTGGCCCTTTTCTGCCCCATCAGTAGGTAAAAGGGAAGTATGGGGAAGTATAATGAAAGCACAAAAACTTCCTGCTTCAGAGCACTTCAGAATACAATAGAGCCCCTTCAAAGTGAAAACATCTCTGGCATTCCCAGCAAGCCTCTACCTTATAGAAATGATTAATGAAATTTAAGTGGCATGTTTTATTATTTTGAGCATTCATTTCAAAACTTCAAAATGCCTTGTCAGATCAGCCCTAGACACTACTTATTAAAATGTTAAGTTACACTTGATGAAATATAATTATAGCACTTTTGACATCTCTATGTAAAACACACATATTTAAGTAATATTTTTCTGAATTTATTTTTCTTTAAGTTTTAAAGCTTTAAAGAAACACTAACACGTCAAGCCAAAATTTAATTTGAAAATTGCCCACACAAAACCACACAAATCTGTTTTTTAGGATCTCTGCCTAACTAAATATACTTCCGAATGGCCTCTCACCCCATGACTAATGACATTGCTTCAAACAAAGCAGAAAACATCACTAGTCTAGCAACTGCTTATGCAAACTGTCCAGCCATGGTGATATCCAATTAAGTCTATTAATAACATACAATTGAGACACATTTTTCTGAGAAAAAAAATATTTACAGATTGATTGATAGATAAATAACCTAGTGACCACTTGCTATCTCTAGGATCTGAAGAATTCATTACAATTTTCTGGTATGGAACAAAGTTGCCAGTCTATCCAACAGTTTAAGTCACAAAAATACAAGTTCTTCCTCAAGATGCAAATATTTACAGTGGTATATGTGGACTTTGCAGTAACACTCAAATAGGATATAGTCACAGTTTACTTAAAGAATAGTCATTGTTGTTTCCTTCCACATCTACTTGGGAAAACTAGTAGACACTGCACCACAACAACAAAGATTACTGAAACTCAATAAAATATTGTCGAAATGCACGTGTTCACAAATAGCCTGCCACAAAACCCTAACATACTGAAGATGAATCTTAATATACACAAGCACAATCTAGTATTAATGCCTTATTCTAGCCCATTGCTTAATGCATGACATAATTGTTCCCATCCTCTTACACATGGAAGTAGTAATAGGAAAAAAAATAAGAATTAAAAAAATAAGGCTGAGTACCTCCTTTTTTTCTCTGATGTACCTTAGTGGCCATTTCCAACAGGGAGCACAGACAAACCGGGACTTTTCCATTAAGAAGTACCCTGAGGTACTGAGATATACCTGCTGTTGTTCTGAGGGACTGAGAACAACACAAGGAGAGGTAAGAAACGTATTAAGCTGTCTTCAATGCCTACACAGCTCAGGTGGTTTCCCTCATGCCCCTCAGCTGCTGTCACTCACTCTAACCTGGATTCTCCTCACTACATTACTATTTCCTTAAGTTTAATTCTCACACATGACAACAATTTAAGTATTACGAGCAAACCACTTTGCAACTCGGTAGTAACAAACCAATTCCTCTCTTATATCAATGGCCAACTACCACTTCATGGCTTCCCTGCAAGATCACAGTTCTATTTCCTATGAAAAATAAAAGGTAATTAGTCATCCCATTCTACATATAAAATCCTTATTTCCCCATTCTGCTCTCTGCAATTTTTCCTTCTGTCAATTGGACCTTCAGGGTTTTTCTCCTCATTAATTAGAAGAGTGACATATGGGCTCATCTATTCTTTGTTAAGAAGAGGCTATCCTTTACAGTACAGCTCCCTGGAGCCACCCAGGAAGTGGATTAGGTCTGTAATTTTCAAAAATTTCAGCATATCTTACTTTTATTGCACAGCTTCCTAGCTACATATTGCAGTTAATGTTCCATGTAAATCTATTCCTTGAGATTTCAGCTTGGCAGGGTTATAAAAACACATAATCTAGTTCTATATTCAAGTGAGAGGGAAGGAAAGTGCCATTTTACGCTGGAAGACCAATTCCAACTTTCTGTATAGGATTCTGTTAGCCTCTGTTGAGAAACAAAACATTTCTTCCAAAAAAATACTTCAAAATCTTGATAACGGCAGCTACTGTACTGTCATACTAAGTTAAAAGTTACATTTCTATTTACACTATCATATAGCTGCATTTGCGTTTATTTGCCTACAGTATGTTTTTTTTCATTTTCCACATTTTTTGATAACTCTATGTCATTAGAATGAGTATTTTGATGACTTTGTTGCTAGAAGTAGAAGTCCACTAACCCAGAGCAAAATAAATTACAAAAGCAGAACTTCCATCTTCAAATAAATTAGAGGGAATGAAAGAAATAAGCAGATAGGTATCACTGCAACTTGTGTATTATTATAGACCTTGCATTTTCCATCCATATTCACCAAGTCATGAGCCCTGAGATAAACAGAAGTGCTGAAAGCTGCTGCTGTTTGTGCTTGCTGAAATACTTGACAAACAATATAACCAATTCCATCAGCAACTCCTCTGTATAGATCAAGAGTGAACAGATATTTCTGCACAAACAGTACCTAAAATCTCTTTTCTCATTTAAAGAAAAACTTATACTAAGATATATAGGTATTACATTACACCTTCGCTTCCATGCATACCATACATTTCTGTTCTCAGAATCCTGTCCAGGTGCATTTCTAATAATAGACTTGTTATTTCAGCTCCCAAAACCGGACATTTTTCTTCAACTTGGCCTGGATTTCCAGCATAAAATATAAGCCTTGGTAGTCGCATCCCTGTCCATTTGGGGCCTACATAAAGTGTCTAAGTTTTTACTAAGGTCTTGCAGGTACTGACCAACCATCCTACCTTCCACAGACTTCTTCAGTGAGCACGTATCTGAGTGGCAATGTAAGTCACTCCTCACTTAGCTCAGAAAGTATTTCTATTTCTCTATCTCCACAAAACTGAGATCTACATAGGCCAGCTGTGGACTTGGTTTCACAATGTCTTCTCAAATGTGCAAGCAAATCTCTCTAAAGTTTGCGTTCAATTTGTGTAACATGTAACTGAAAAATCACCTTTACTCTCAGAAGGCTCACCAGATTCTTCACGGCCCTAATGGGTGTTTAAGGATTTATGCTTTTATCAGAGTTGCCACACAGATGGGAAAATGTTTATGAACACTCTACTAGAAGGTGGTGACTTAGCACAAAACCTACCCTTCAAGTTGGAAAAACTACTGCAGAAATCTGCGAGAACCAGAAAAAGCAAAAGAGAGGAAGCTCCTAGAAAAAAATAGGAATCCAGAAGAAGGGCTAACATTTAAGTTAGTTCCATGTACATCTTTTTACACCTGCAAATCTAAGAACATTATACCAGAGTTATGGAGATTGCCAGCTGGGCCAGGTTATAGTCATGTTTGAAACAAAATTGCTCCCTATTACCTTTAGACTCAAGAGGCCAGGTAATAAAGAGGTGACACATCACCACTTTTCTCCCCCGTTAACTCCTGTTTAATGGTTTCCTGAAATAATTTCTGAACATAAATTTAAAACTTCCACATATGGTGTCTTTTTATTATCGATACAGAAAATGCACACCAAGATGAACTATTTAAAATTAACTCCTCTTAAGTGGATTTCTTATTAAACATCTGTGGAAGATTTTGGGTTTTGGTTTTTTTTTTTAATCAATATTGTTGATTCTTTCCATAACTGGTAAAGAAGAACACAGAGGCTAGAAGAGGGAGGGGTTTATTATTGCTGTAGATCACCTGCTTCATTTAATGCAAATGAATGGAAAAGGAGTCTACCATGAACTCTGTGTGAGAGTACATCGATAATCCTTATGAATTCAGGGAGTGAAAGAAGAATCTTTGACAAATAAATGGCACAAGAGTAGTTTTTCTGGTGAACTGCCAGTATGGAAAGGATGTTTTATAGACTTACGAGACATAATGTGTTCAGGTAAGATAATATCTCCTTTTCATTGCATGATTGAAACTGTCTTCAGCTGAGCTATTTTTTATTTACACTGAAGCATAACAGGCGCATCTGGTGATCTTAGCTGATGTTCCACTGTGTATGCTGCTTATTGCTAACAGTAAGTAAATATTTATCATCTCTCAAACCTCAGTTAAATGGCTTACCATGAAACAGCAGCTTGCAATTTTTTCTTTATTTTTCTTACTGAGATACTTCCCCTCCAACTTCTACCTCTCCAGGCATTTCTAGCATTACATACAAAGAAGTTCATCTGTGACACAAAACTTTCAGAGTTCCACATCTCAAAATGACAAGAAGATACTATCACAAATTTACTCCATCCCAACAGACAAGACACATAAAAATGTATTAAACAATCACCCATTAGCTACACCAGGTAAGCCCAGAATGGCTTCGTACTGAGGGATTATACTTGTCTTCCAAAAGAACTATGCGGTGCAGGGTTGCCTTGAATTTACTATGGTGGGTACCCTGAGCAGTCACACTACAATGTAAAAGCCAGATTCCCAAGGTTTGGGACTCCAGAGCAAGCCCCTGCCTCCCACAGCACAGGTGTGCTGCAGAGGCACATGTTCTGCAACTGCAATAAGCTTTGGCTCACATTTGTCCCCCCGACTTCCAAAATAGACAATAGAACATTTTGTACCAAAATTGAAAAACATTTTTCTCTTTTCTCCATCCCTCACCAGTTCCTGGCAGCAATTTCAAGTAAATCAAGTTCATCAATCATGATAGCTGCATTACAGTCACTTTTAAATACAAAAAAAAGTATTTTAAATTTTCCAAAGATGTTGGCGTGTTGTTATGAAAAGGAAGATTTTATTTTCAAGTCATTGGTTACTAATACATAGATGATATTGTGAAATGTGAAGATTAGTAAAGTATCAAAGCCAAGCTCAAATTAAAGAGGATTAACATATCTGAGGATCCTGATCTCATAGCTATTATTAAAAAATGCAAAATTTCCCTCGGTACCTATTTGCTAAACCAAAAAGGCTAAGGGAGCTGAGAATGCTAAGCCAAAAGAATCATCTGGAAAAGAAATAAATGTTGTACAATTCACTCTGTCTCTCTCAAAAACATAAAAATGCCCCAACAACAGGTCACTTAAGTTCACAGAAGAGATGGATATTTCTGGAACTTATCTATATATAAGACAATTAGAATTTGTATAATCTTTAATGGTAACCTGTTTCATTCTCTATTTGCCTTTGATTGCCTGTCAAGATGATCAAGTGTTGTCCCTTATGCTGAATCCCAGAGGGTTTCTGGACAATAACCTGAACCCAAATGGTAAGAAAAGCAAAAGTAATGTCTAAGGTTGTTTACAAAAAGATGAACCATAGGCAAATGCAGCAAATGTTGCTGTCCTTCTCGCTCCTTTACAGAAAAAACACAGCCTTGTCCACCTTCAATCAGCTGTGAAAGATTTTACGATAACCTGAAAGCAGGTATGACAGAAGGGAAGAACAGTGACTTGCTAGTGACACCAGAAGAAAAGTGTTTAGTAAAAAACTCTTTTTCCTTCCCAGTCTAAAATCTATTTGCTTCTCACTGAGAAACACAAGTCCTTGTATGCTTCTAGAACAAAAACCTGAGGCTATTATGTATTGGGATGAGTATTTTGGATGTTACATACTCAGTTCAAAATTAAGTAGGTGATAAGAATGAAATGTAGGTAGTATGTAAATAGAAAATAAAGGTAGATGGACTGCAGAGAATTAATGATGATTAGAGTTGCTTAATGATAAACTCATGCTAAGTTACAGTCAGGACAACTGATTCCTTTTAGATTCTTCCCTAAAGGCTCTAACTATCAAAGCACTCCCTCCAAGCTACAGGACAAAACTGCTTGTGGCATAAAGATTTTCTTTCATGTTTATCACTGAAAAACTAACCAATCACTTGACAAATGCTAGTGGTTGTTATTCCACCTTCAAGTTTTTAATGAATGAAAAGTTGTCTATGTTGGCCACTATGACCTTTACCTTATATACATATGATGTGTGCCAAAACAGGTTTTTAAAATATCAGCACTTATTCCCACTTAAAAACAAAAATATTAAAAAAAAGTATTAAATATTAAAAAAAGTATTTTAGAAATTGTGTGTCTAAATTAAACATGCACTAATGCACAGGACGTGCAGGCTATTACTATAAAATAACAACTACATGGCTACTATAGATTCAATCTACTACACAAGGTAAAAAATATTTACTGCAGTAGAAATCAAATTTTATATTCCATTTGCAAGCTTCCAGAACATTATAACTTCTTCCCTGTCAGCACACCTCTGCTTATTCCCTTTGCAAGGAAATCCTCATTATAAATATTTTTCTTTATCAGTAGAATAAACAATCTCTAAAACTCTTCCTATTATTAAATTGCACGAATATTTTCTCTGCATGAAAACAGGCAACACATCAAGTTCTGAGTTACTCGTAACTACTATTACTTAAAAAAAAAAAATAGACATTTATCATGTTACAATACTTGAAGGTAAGTCAACAGATTGCATCTTGAGAACTGTCTGGCTTGCCAGGGGGACCGAGGGAAGTCACTCAGCTCCACTGCAGTTAATGGGAGCACAGGGACATACTGCTGTTGCTTCACTGCTTCAGGAAGCTGAGCCACGGTGCCTGCTTGACTTGCATGGCATCAGGTAGGCACACCAGCCCACTCAGAGCCATAGATAATCATGAAGCGTGCCTTCCAACTCATACATGCAATGCAGCACACAAGACATTACAGATGCACTCTCAATCTGCATGTGCTTCAGGAGGAAACAACTCTGCACCTTCTTTTGGTTTTTTTTGCCATAGTTACAATGAGGAGATCACTCTTGATTTGAATCTATGCACTTGGATTTCATCTCAACCACAAAGAAGCAACTCACATGTAGCAAAACCAGTTAAGGGTTATGATAAATGGGAGGAAAATATGTTTTTCCAGGTTTCAGTTTTCCTCTAACTCATTTTTCTCTACACAAAGAACAGTTGTTTGAACAGTGAAATCTGGCAGACAGTTAACCTTTATTTGAAAGAGACAAATTATTTTTTCATCACAGTTTATTAAATCAGCAATTCAGCTCCATAGATCAACACAGCGGGAAAATTTTGTCAGGACCAAAAGAGGATTTCACTGAAAACAGATTGGCTCAAAACAAGATATGCCTGCTTCTGTGAGGAAGAACAGCAGTTTTTCATATTATTCCAAAATGAAGAATGGGAGCAGGCAAATTAGAGGAGGTAGAATGCCTTGAACTTTCACAATTCTTTCCTGTAATTCTTAACACAGGGAAATAAGCCTGTCTATTGTGGATTAGGTAACATTACCCCTGTCCCCACACAGGCTTCTTTTGCTGCTTTACCTTCCGTAATAGCAAAAGCAAGACAGCAAAGCCAAATAGCACTGTTTAATATAATTATCAGGAGAAGATTCACAAAAGTATATGTTAAGTACAAAAAGTCTAAAACAAACACTAAAACTTAACTTCAGTATACTGAAAAGGAACACAAAACCAAATGCTTCAAAGCCTTAGAATTTGCAGGTACTAGGACATTAAGATTCAGAGTTATCATTGGTTCCATTACCTACATGTTCTGTAACAGTGACACCTACTATAAACCACTTTAAAATCAGTTTGCGTAATCTGCACAGCCTGCTGCTCCATGCTCACCTATCCTTTCAGAGTTTTCCCACCATGCCTGAAAAGCAAACACATGCTTAGCCAGGTCTTTCCCCAAAAGAGTATTTGTTGCTCAGGCCCAAAAGTCTTCAACTCTCCTGACACACACTCAAACTACAATAAGCAAAGCCACACAGTTCCAGTAACAATAAAAATATAAAACTACCCAAATGGCAGCAAACCTTCCTCTGGAAAAATGACAATATACCTCTCAGTTGAATATCCCTTCCTCTTAACACATAGCCTGCAAGCTTCTCCAGCTTTCAGAAACTACAGGCTGATCTTTTATGTGCAGCTGCCATGACACAGCTGGCTCCAGGTTTACCACTCAACTCTTTACCTCTCCATTTATCTGCTGAAAACATACACCTGCTTGCCTTCACACCTAAGCAATCCCAAGAACTTGACAAGAGGCATCCATATTATGCTGCAAGAACTTTGGCCGTGCTTTTCATCACATCCATGCTACATCTTGAAAAGAAAAAGAGTTAATCTGCCTGAGTTAATTTTTAAAGATCTTTTTTCTAGGTGTAACAGGTAAATTACAATGTTAGTAATACAATACTGTCCTGATGGACAGCATTAATATCTCACCATTAATATCTGAGCACTGTAGCATCAATCATCACTATGGAAAAGATGGATTTACATTTCATTGTATTGTTTCCTGCTCAGGAAGCCTATGAAAAAAAGATACCTCATATAGTCCTGGGGTACAGAAATAGAGAGTATATAGTCGTAAAGAACTAACTTTTACATCTTTTACTATAGTAAACTGGAAACCTCATGGGTATTAAAGTTCATGGCTGAATATAGTTTCTTCCCTGTTAAAAACAAACTCCTGATGTAGAAATGTAAATTTAAAAAAATATATATTCTAGAATAAGTTGTGCTTTGTTACTTCCTGATTCCCAATGCAGCTACAGCTCTTGAATACTATCCTTAACACTCCTTGAGGGTGAAGTCAGCTGATTCCCCCGAGTTCTCAAGACAAACACCATTTAGAGTATAAGAATAAATAGCTCTGAGAATCTTGAATTATTGAAACCAAGTTACATCTGAATAATTTCTTCCAGGCTTCTGCTTTTCCTCTTCAGAGTTCTCTGGTGATGGAAAAGACTATTGTGACCCTTCACATAAAAACAGGCAAATGTCTTTTCCTTTGCCCAACCCAGCATGGAGCATGCAGCTGCCAAGCAAAGACAAGAACCTAAGCTGGACCCATGCCACCTCTTCCTTGTGATTACTGGCAGAGCTGGGACAAGCTGTCACCACCCAAGCTCTCCAGAAAAAGGATTCTCAAAACTGCACTGGAACATGTAGACCTATGGAATATGCTAAAAGTCAACAGGACCCCTAAAAAAGGTTCAAGACCATACATTTGCAAATGCTGCTGCATAATTCAGGAGATGTTGCAGCTTGAAAGGAAACATATAATTTATAAGCAACAGTGCCCTGAAGAAAAGGAGACTGCAAGATCTCATTGCTATAAACACAGGTGGAGAGCAAGGGAAACTAGCCATGGTAAGAAAAACACATTATTCTCTTTTTATCTAATTCTTCAGTTTTCTCTGTGCTGAAAGGGACAATGAGGCCTTGCCTAAAGTAATATTTCTGTAGATAAGCATGAAAAGAAAAGAACAGGAACAAAGAAGCAATGACATGCTGTTACCATGATCCCCAGATATTATTTTGCTCATTAATTGCTCATTACATCCCATTAAAGTAGCTGTTGCTTCAAATTATGCCAGTGCCCCTGCAAAAAGAAGCATAAAGCAAAATTGTGATTCGCTACATGTAACAATGAAAAGTGTTTTAACAATTTAAGTAGTAGTGCTCTACCTTAGGCTTGGCTGAGTCCTCAGTAGGAGGGCAACTGTCAGAATTCTGAGTAATTTCTCAAACTTTGCTGTCATCAAGCAGAACAGTATAATTCTTTCAAAGGAGAATCAAAAATCACTTTGCAAATACCGGTGATATAGGCCCCACAGCACCTTTGGAAATAAAGTAGTATCATTTCTCTGATGAGAAGGCATGTTTTCTGAGTCGTAAGTCAGTTTAACACTCCTTTTGCTACTCATCACAAAGCAACTTTTTCAGCTGACAAATATTGGTCTCACTTTAGCTCTCTGGTTTCCAAGCAAACATGTGCAACATATAAAGCCTGTGACCTAACTCTAGAAAAAAAGAGATGCATGAGCACAGCACACAGCAGCCTAGCTATGACTGAGGAAGGAGGAGAACATGGGGAATTTATCAGTGAAAATAACTAATCAGTCTTCCAGCAGACTGAGACAATAAATAAAGCCATGAGAGACAATAAAGTAACAAAAGAAGAAACAAATTTTAAGTTAGAACACAGAATTGGTTATTATTCTGCTTAATGATTTCCAGTAATATTATCAAATATTTCTTAAAAACTTACTCATTTATCCTTTAATATTGTGCAGTAGAAAAGTGATCCCAGAGCAAAGGGATGCATCTGTGATCCTGCCTTACTTTAGGAAGAATAAATCAATACGCAGTTGATCTGGAAAGGTCTCAGAGTGTCTTTATCTATAGTGAGTTTAAGCCTTACCCAAATCAATTCTATATTTCAAATAACCTCCTATCCCAAGGGTCTTTTTAAAAGTAGAGCAACCCAGTAATTAATCATATTATGTGAAATCACATTCTCTGTTGTCATGATACAGGAATTAGAACCACCTCAGATGACACAGACAAACCATGCAAGTGTGGCTAATCACCACAGCAAAAGCAAGTCACCAGATGCACAACTGGCAATTAAATATCCTAAGTACAGATGAGAGAAAGTTGAATAAGTACCCAAGCAGTTCCTAATCTCCAAAAATAACAATATATTTCCAGTTACCTGTTTCCTCTTCACTCCCTCCTTCCTTTTTGTATTTTTTTTAAGTTAAATAAACTAGGACTTTTTGTCACATACAGTCTTGGTAACATCCAGTGTAAGATATAAACATAGCACATAAGAATAGTAACAAATTGCCTGTGACATGTTGAGTTTACAACCAGGTCTCTAAAGCATGGGTATTACAAGAGAGTGCTTTCACTGTAGAAAAAAAAAAAAAAAGAGATACTTTAAAATAATTTCAAAAATAATAATTCAAAAAGATAAGACCAATGATATCGTTAAGATCTACTACTATACTGAAGAGAAGCAAGTAAAATCCTTAGCATACAGGTTGCTAAGAGTTATTTTCCGGAACTGCAACAAGGCCAAACATGACCTCTGAAGACTGCAATGTTGCCTCATGCATTGTCCTAAGAACAACAGGTGCTCTTTCCCAGCCTTCCACAGAAAAAAACAAACTAGGTGCACAGCCTGCCACCTCCTGTGGTCTGTAGGATACCTTTTTCCAGACCTCATCCAGCCTCCCATAGTGCAAGTTCTATTGCTGTAAGTATCATAGTATTCACATGATCTTTAAGAGGTTGTTTTTTGGTTTCTAAGCAAATCTTCCCCCATTTCCTCCAGTCTGTGGCAGATACGGTGAGAGGCAGTGGCTCCCTAATGCAGTCTGTTAACAGTCACAGCTCTTCAGTTTAGGTAGGAAAGGTCTGGCCAAGGCTGGAAGCACAAATCCTTCAGTCAGTCATGGCAAAGACATGGTTCCTTAGCTGTCACTGTTTGCAAATCACCTTTGATAGCACCCCCATTCAAAATGTAGCTTCAATTGCTTTTTTAATGTATAAAATACGCTTTCTAGCAGCATATAAATTCAACATAAACAGTAATTCTACCATGTGTATCATCATATTGTCTAACATTTTTTCTATTAAATCTAATGACATTCTGAGATTAACTATACAGCACAGGGTGAAGGCCACATTCTGATCTCAATGTAGATAACTGTCTTTTATAAGTGCCATTTGTAATGGATTCATTTATAAACTTGCATATATTCTAAACTCCCAGACAATAAAACCTAACAGCAAGAGAACAGAAAAGATTCTGCAAGAGGGAGATGTATTTATACAATCCATTGCATGAGACACGCCAGCTCAGAGAGGCAGGTGGCCCTCTCTCCACCTGCAATTATATATAGCATCCATTACTGACATGGAGAGAAGTACAAGTGAATCACCAATTGCCCAAAAGATTTATAGCAGGAAAACACCTGCCTTCCCACCTGTTTCTTTGCATTCCTTTGTGCAATTAACATACAGCTATTTAAAACAAAGCTCAAATTTTAAAGTCCATAGACTAGAAGGGTTGTAAAATAGGGTAAGAAACAGAAAATAACTGAAAACAACAGCAACCCCTCAAAATGGTTCTAAGATACCTTTTCCTTACCCAAACCGGAAGTTATTTTAAAACCTGACGTTCCTTCCAATCTGAATTTTTATGCAATTTGTGTTGTTGCTCAAAATGCAGGAGAGAACTCTGGTGACCTTCACCTGAATTACTGAAGAAGAAGCAGTGGTGGTTTTTTTTCCTACAGTAATAACATCCTATTGTAATTTGAGAAAAGTACAAAAAATACATACAGTAGATGTAGCATTGTTTGTTAAAAATGGGAAATTGTGTGATTTTCTAATATTATCTTCAGCACATCAGTGCTCTCCTTCTGGTGAAAGGAAGCCAAATGTCAAGAAAAACATAAATAAACTCTTAAAACATTAAAGATCTTAAAGTGTACACATAAAATGCGTTCAGCTATTTTTAAAATAAGTTACTTGAAATTACTGATTTATTTTTTTTCTTCTTCATCAACCTATAATTTAAGTCTCTGGGATATAGCTGTTGCTAAAAGCACTCAGGAATCTAGTCAGGGTAATAAGGAAATTTTCTTCTTCAAGAGCAAAAATTTACTGGTAAATTTGACACCTACTTCATATTGCACCAAAAGGAGAACACACAGGCACAGCGGAGTCACTGCTTTTACTTTCTAATTAATCTCATAACTCTCTTGACTTTGTCCCTTAATTAAATCATTACCTCTCTAACTATAAAAACGTCATCGTATATATATTTTTATATCAGGAAATACGAGGCAATAGGTACAGACTCTTCTTTAAAATACAGTGACAGCAAAAGGAATCTACACATAATTTTCTATAAAACATCAAGTAAACACTATAAAACCATTTAGAAATTATAGATTTGCAAAGCAGCAGAAAATGGCAACAACATGGCATGCATTAAATATATATTTTTCAAAATCAACAGCCACTATCTTGTCATGAAATTCAAAACTGCACATTTGGCATATATTAACTTGAAATATGAGACAAGCTTGTCCAGGTATTTCTAGAGAAGTTTTTTTCAGTTATAAAATTCAGTATCTTCCATATGCAGGAAGCAGGAAACAAAACATTTCAAAGAAGAAAACACCCAAGAAGTGCTGTGACTGGGCAAATTACACTCTGCATCTTAGTTTCTCTAACTGTAAACTACAGCTAACAGTTACCAACCTTTGTTAAATCGCTATATAAAGGTTGCTGCTAAACAGGGATCATTTCACACAGTATAGACATAAAATTATCTTCAGGGTAAAACAGAGCAGCTGTTTAATGAAGCACAGCCATATAGCATAACATGTTTTTATACCAGTAGCAAAACCAGAAAAAGGCGATTTCCTTCTTTTGGAAAAAAGTATAAGTAGACAAGGAGCTACTGGAGATTTGATCAAAACATTGGCCTTAATAGTTGCATTATTGCAGAAAAATCTACAGTTTCTAAAGTTTTTTTTTATTTTAACCTTCTGTTTTTACACATGCAAGGAGCAAGACCTTCCCACACACTTTCACTGTGCTGACTTTGTTGACTATTCTATGAGAAATCCCACCAAATAAGTGACTCCTGGTACAATTTAGCTATTCATGCTCTTGTGAACATGTCCTGCTTATTTTTTTTCAATCTTACAGCAAAACAGCAGAAGATTATATGGCATTTTGCACCACATAGAGTTTCAAGTTCACTAGCAGCACGAAGAACATCATTAAATAAGATTATGGAAGTTTTCAAATAAAATCTTATAAAATAATGCAGTTAACAGTATTATTTTAATCACAATATGTTGATAAAAATCTTTAGAGATCTCCCTGAAAGACTTATTTCCTGAACAGACTGCTGTTGAGGACATTTATCCTACTATTGATTTAATCCAAATAAGTTATTAATCCTTTAATTTTACCACATTTGTGTAAACTGAAACTTATTTAAAATAAAACTGGAAATCTCCAGTTCCCCCAGAACTTCTGTTTAATGTTGCCATAACACAGAGCATGACCATCTTTGTATACTCCCCCTAAAAGAGGAATTACAGCACAGAAATATGTTCTTTCAGAAAATAGCATAAATTTTTAGAACAGTGGTCAGATTAACTTCATGGCAGGTTTGGAATTTTGTTTATTTGTTTGTTCTCAAATTCTGTTAGAAGCTTTGAGGAAACAGGATGTTCACAGAAACAGTTCAATTACAACTTTGTTCAGCATGTTTTCCTTCATTTGTGTGTAACTACTGCCACTTAAATGCTTTTGAAAGAAGACTGATCAGCATAGGCAAGAAGTAGAGCAAATACGATGCTGGTATTTTATTTACATTTGCATTCCTTTAAAGACTCAGCTGCACACCCAGCAGCTGAAGACCCTGGAAGTCACAATGCAACTGAAGCCAATTAGTTACCATGTGAAAAGCAGTCCCTCATTCTTCACAGGCCTGGTAAAATAAGAATATTTTTACTTTCATCATACTTGGGAACTATGGATTTTAGAGAACAGAAGGATGCAAGAACAGGATAGTATAATCAGAAATGTCCAAAGAGAAATTTGGAGTCAGATTCCTGCCTGATTTGTTGACCCATCATAGAAAATAGGGCATTGGGCTCTGAACACAGTATCAAGACTCAAAGCAGAAGCAGCCAATTACTTTTTCTCTAGACAGAGAAATCAGGATAGGTTGTTGCAGCCTCCACTTTCAGATGCAGACCATCTTTTCAAAATATCTACCACTTGTGACACGTTTTCAACTTGCATTATTTATCTTCTATTTCACTAAGTTCTAGCCAAATACCAAAACAGCACAAACAGCCTCTTGGAGGCTGTCAGGTTACCAGGTCAACGTGCACTTTCACACTGAAACTCAGAGCACTTCTGATTTTGCCTACAGACTATCTGGCAACTCAGAAAAGCAGATCTTTAAATAAAACAAACTTGTTTTTGTGTTTGTTTTTTTTACCCTATGTATATGAGTAAACTCCAGTCAGAAAACACAACTGTATGCATACAACCTAGATATCTAAAGCAAACAACTTAGATAACTAAAGTAAATGCACCAAGAGCAGGAGGTGATGTGGTACCTTGCAACTAAAATGTGTTAGTGATTCTGCAGAGTGCTGGGCAAACTACACAGCTACAATATCTGTGCTTTCTCCCTCCATGAAGCCTGAGCCAAGAGACCAGAATTTCTGATGCTCCACAAAGATTTGGGGCTGGAGGGAAGGCAAAAAAAAAAAAAAAAAAAAAAAGGACAGGAACACTAAAGTGCAAGTCCCATGCATTTTCTGATCTTGCTGTATTTTCAGAGAGGTGGGGGGAAGCCTGGCAGCTAAATCGCAGTTGCAATTGCAATCCTCAGAGGCAACAATTTAAACAGTTTGCAAGCAACTCTCCCCTTCTTTTCCACTCCCATCGAGCACTAGAACAGCCAATGAGTACAAATGCTTTGCAAACAGCATTATTTCACCCTAACTGAATACATGTTCTGCAGTGCTAAGGAGACTGGTACTATTGTATCACAATAGTTTGTGGTTAGCTGATCTCATTCTCTTCAAAAAGATCATCAGACAAAA
The DNA here is from genome assembly GCF_000747805.2 of Chaetura pelagica. Lineage (NCBI taxonomy): Eukaryota > Metazoa > Chordata > Aves > Apodiformes > Apodidae > Chaetura > Chaetura pelagica. The sequence continues at coordinate 1,084,906 of NW_009954215.1, read as the reverse complement.
TTGTAATTTTGTGCAGGGGAAAGGAAGTGAAAATGAAAATGAGTTATCAGCTAAAAAATGCCCTCCTGTTTCTGGCCAGTCTTAAATATAGAAGATGCAAATGTGTGATACCCAATTCCATGTATCTAGTTCATTTACTTAAAAGCCTCTCTCTGTAGATACAAGGTTGTTTTTTTCCATTGCCCAAAAGGAAAGCAGCATGTCTGAACATAAAACAAAACAAAAAAAATCATTAAAATAAAGACACTTTCTGAAAACAAGCACATTTTACAACCCTTTCAGAGAATAAGTTCTATGTCAGCTACCTAAAATACATTTCACAGATCACACACATACACATGCTCTGTAAAATTTTTGAACAACCTAATGTGGCTGGGCAGGTGAGACTGTATCAGGAAATAAACAGCTTTACATAAGAAAAAATGAAACAGACTGACTTATTAGGTAAAGGTTTCTAGCTGGGCATTTTTGCACTCTTATACTACTCATCTTTAAGAACACTGTCCACTTGGGAAATTACACATCTTTGAGAAAAATGAGGAATGAGTGTAAATGAGTAAAAAATTCTGCTGGCTCTACTGGTTTACAAACTAGGCATTTCTGTAACAGATACAGAAAAGTTCACAGATAAATTCCTTTTCGAACAACAGTGAAGTATCCCACATTCTTCTCATACATCCATTTAAAAAAAAATATATATATAGCAAAAGATCTTATCCATTTGGATTTTCCTTTTCTGCCTACACAGTATATTTTCCCCCCTCTCTTTCCCCTCAAATAAGCAAAGTTAGCAAGGGAATTTTCCTTTGAGAACAAAGGAATATTGGTGAAGAAAAACTTGAATATGAATCAACATCAGTCAGTGACACTCAGCACAGTTTTACGGCTGGTTAGTTTGTCTCTTAAAAGATTTGCATAGCCCCACAATCAGATAATGAACACTGGAGTTTTATTACCAGCACATTAGAAGTCAGCTCAATTTTTATTGGCATCGCTACTAACACAAAACCTGAGAACTTCCAGACAATCTCCTGCTGTTATAAACTAGTATAGGTTGAATGGAATCTACATAACGGTCTTATTCAGAATCTGGCCCAAAATAACAATAAAGCAGTAATTTACAACAGCCATGCATTTCTGAGTCTTCAGAGTGTGTTTTTGAAAGTTATGAGCATTTGGAAGTGTGCATGTATAAATACATATATAAAAAATGCAAAAACCTTTGCAACATTATGATTACATAAGATTAAGACAAAACACTGTTCTAATACTGGCATATTCACTCATGTACAGCTGACTTGATATAATATCCAAGATAAAAAAACTACTACTTGAAAAGAACTAATTAAACCAAAAAACGTATTTGGGGAATTGTTTCTTAAGAATGATACTTTGGGAAATATGACCAGACTTGAAAGTTCATTGTTTCATTGCTAATGAGAGAGGTGGGATCACTCAGACAGGAAGGAGGCCACTAGGTATTACAGCTCAGATCCTAGTCTATACACAGATGAATATTAATTAAATGTCTGAAAGGAAACAAGAGATACTGAGAAGCTTAAAATAATGATCAGGCAAAGAACAATACAGCAAATGTCCTAAGCACTAAAAAGATACTACTATCCAACAAAAGGTCTGGAAAGCATTTGTATGCATTTCCTGTATCCCTGTTCCTCCAGCTCCCAGGAAGAATTAAGTTAGTTTTTCATTTCAAGAAATGAAAGAAAAACCTACTGAAATTGCTCAAAATAATGAAATCCACAGTGAAACAATGTAGCAGGACAAGGGTGATTTCCCATATCAAGTCAAACACATGGGAAAGCCTTAAGCCTAAGATGTCCTAGACAAATTACAGAGAGATAAGCTGCTCCAGAATCAGTGTAGATCTGCATGTCCTCCTGTGAAACCACTGGTAGTTTAAAATTAAAATTACTATAAGGAATTAGCTCTACTTGCCCTTATTCCCTATTCACCCAGCAGTTTATTGTCCAGATTCTGCATCATATACTGCCAAGTACTCAAATGCCAGAACAGCCATCCATGCACTGAAGAGGAAAGAAAATGCCTACTAGGTCATGTATTCAGTCCACTATAACATCTAAGACTCTATCCACTAACTCCACAAAGTAGTTTGTGTTTCTAAAAAACTAATATATTGAAAAAGTTACAATAGTAAGTAAGATAGGCCAAGGTGAAAAAAACCCTGAAATACAGATGACTCATGTGGGCACAATGTTTACTAACAGACAGTACACTGAAGTTCAGTGGATGACCTTCTCTTCTGGCGGCTTTTAGATTGTAATCAAGGAGAAAGTCTTGATGGAATTCTGTTGAAGTTTTTACTGCTGACTGGCAAAGGTGTTTCAAGTCTCTAGATCTGAATTATAACACCTTGGCAATAAAAAGAAACACATAGAAAGGTAAAAGGATCAATAAAACAAAATAAAATGTGAGGTTTTAAAAATTCTCAGAATTACATTGTTCTGTTCTTGCACATTATTAATAAAATATATACAATTTGTCTTCTGCAAGAAAACAATTTAGTTCATCATTATGTTTACATTAATTTTAGAGACAATATTAGTTCACTGCAGGTATGGAAACTTCAGCAAATCGTTTGATAAAACAGGACCTCATCAGGAGATCAAAGCAGCTAGTGTAGAGGTCCATGTATCTATCTACACTATACAATGTTCAAGGGTTTTACTTCAAACTCTACTTAGTTTCAACCCCTGGACTGAATGTTCCCATCATCAGCACAATTCAAAGCTGTTCAAATGAGTTGACGGTTTGGGCTCTTACATCTCCATTAGCTGTCAAAGGAGAGTTGCTGTGCACCTAGACCAGAATTTTTTATTTCTTTCAAAAACACCCCAGTACAAGCATGCAAGAACTGCTCTGCAGATGCAATCCACATCATAAGTACTGAAGAAATCCCAGAAAAGGTAATAATCCAATAGAAGAAATTGTTATTATCTAGCTCACATACAGAATAGCTTTTACTACAGGCTAGTAAAAAACCTGAAGAATAATTTGAGTAATAAAACTGCTGTGCAGTCCAGAAAGAGACGGGAAATGTTGCTACATATGTGCACACACAATAGTGGACTGTTGCTCAGAGGATGCACTACAACCAGCTTCTTCCCCACACTCAATGCTAATAGCTAAAATTAGCTAATGGCTGTAAATTCTCACCCATTCACTTACTACCAAAATTGAATTAGGTACAGACATAGAACTTTGAAGTTTGTTGCCACTCTAAGTAACATGAGACTTAAAACTCTAGGATTTGTTGCATGTAACAAGTAAGTGCCTTTTCAAGTGCCTGACTTAATTCACTGAATACTTCAAAGCATGTCAGGTATCCTCAGCCACATTAGAGGGAAAACCAAGGGCTGACCAAGCTCCCTACGGGAAGATACAGCAGTTCCTGGCATACAGCTTTCTACAAGAGCTTTTTTCCTCTGATTCAGTGGTTATTCCTGTAGACAAATGTTTATACGTGCCTAACTATTCCACTGTGTATTTCTTCACTTGAGTATTTTTTCAGACTCTTTCAGATAATCCTCAGCATTTGGCCTTTCTGTGGAGTTCACATAAAGCTGGTGTGGCTATTTTGGTGTTTCTTACAGATATATACAGGCCTGTGACATTTTTTAGTGCTTCCTTGATAGCATTTACTAGTTACAGATTAATTTTATTCACAGAATCATAGAATGGTTTGGGTTGGAATGGATCTTAAAGATCATCTAGTTCCAACTCCTCTGCATGGGAAAGGACACCTCCCACTAGACCAGGTTGCTCAAAGCCATATCTAACCTGACCTTGAACATTTCCAGGGATGGGGCAGCCACAGCTTCCCTGGGCAACCTGTGCCAGTGTCTCACACCTCTCACTGTGAAGAATTTCTTCCTAATGTCCTACTATCTGTGCTTAACTTTAAAATTAAATAAATAAAGAATAAGATCAATGGAGTAACAGGCTTTCCCACAGTGTTCCAGACAAACAGAACTGAGAAATAACAGTAGTTGAAATTTGAAGAGCTCTTAAATATCTGCTTTTGGTATGATGGTTTGTTGTTTTTCTCAAACCCCACCAGGAATGTAGCCATATAACTACCACTGAAGCTAAAGATAACTGCATGTCCTTAATCTTTTTCCCTCCACACTATCATCCTTAAACCTTGAGTTCAACCCTGCTGCTTTACTCAGCAAAACAACCATTGATCTCAAGTGACTCACATCCAAAGCCCTCAAAAACAATTCACTGCTCAGCTATGTAATAAAAGTTCATTTACCTGATGCAGAAGGTACCTGCAACATTAGTGGGTTTGGCTCAGCTTCTGGGCTTTCAGAGTTAAGTATACTCAGCCTGCCTGTAAAGAATTTACCAGCAATAGAAGTAAGTGATGGTGGACAGGCCAAGCTTGACAGAAGCTGCTGGAAAAGGACTGATGAATCACACACCCCAGATAAGAAGAGGTGACCAATCCAAATAAATTATGCTTTTGAACAATTTATGTGCTGCTGCTTTGCAGGCTAGTGATTAGTTCAGGATAAACTTTCTTAGAGCAGACCTGGTAGGGGTGACATTCTGCAGGAAGAACAACCTCTTTGCACAGGAGGCAATGAGACTTTCTGTGATTCCTACACTGGCTCAGGAGTAAGAAAATTAAGTACAGACAGTACAGTTCACACACCAAGAAAATGTAAGGCAGTTCAAACAAAGTAAGTCAATTCCAGCTGCTAGCTCCTCTGCAGTTACTAATGCCCCTGTACTGACTGCTCAAACCTTCTGTAGTCTGCCATGTGTGCCAGTGTTGACCCTTACCTTTTGCACTGGATAAGCTCTTGTCTCTATTCCAACTGCAGAGAAAAACTTGCAAAAGCAAGATTAAAGATGCTGTTTTCAACAGGTGCTGCTGCTAGATTTACAACCTTCCACTGCCTCTCAGTGACCTACTGAAGAAACACTTGGGGACAGCTGCTTATTCATCTTCCCATTAATTTAAATGCCAAGGAAAGTTCTCACAGAATGGCATCAGCAAACCATGTATTTCCAAAATTCATATATTCATCATGCAAACCCTAAGAATTCATATAGGCCACATTATAGATAGGAACCTCACAACAGAAATGCACCATAATCAAGGAAAAGTTATTATTTGGTCTTAGGTTCTTGCCTCTTTATAAACATAGTTCATTCTCAACAAGTACACATTCAGTAGCGGAAACTGCTCTTTTGTTTCTGCCAAACACTCAAAAAAAAGCTCACTGGGGGAAGTTTAACTGGTGCTCTCCTCACATACACATTCTGCAAAGTATCCATCCTCATTTGTTGAACATATAAAATCCTTTTTGCACAACAGCCGTAAGTACTGTGGCCTCATTTGGTATTGCTGTAAACATTTATCTGTTCTCTCACAGGACGGAGACAAGAGTTCAGTTTCAGAACATTAAGACACTGAACAAGCAATAAAGGAACCAAAAGGACTCTCAGTTCCTTTGTGACAATAAACTTGTTCAATTACTATATCCTTACTGAGTTCTCTTCCAACTTAAATAGAAATTAAAAATGGGACAGAGCAAGAATGAAACAACACATTAGTGTGGAGAAATAGGTCAATATGCAATAAAACTACTTCATAACATCAGGAACTACAGCCAAGTGACAAGGCAATCAATCCCATATGCCATGTTAGATAGAGAATAAACTCTCAGAGGATAGCACCTGAATTTTAAAAATATATGAAAAGAAAAACTTAGCACTGTGCGCTCTGTGTGAAGAAGCATTTGAATGTAAGTGAAAGAAATGTGATCACACCTTGCTCAGAACCAACTTACATCCTATTCCTTTCTAAGGGGTATCAGCATCTACCAATGAACTAGATACTGCTAGATTGTGCTTTGGATAAAAAGGAAGGCCTCCAAACCCTAGAAAAAAAATTCTACTGAATATATTTATAAAAATCTGATTCCACTGACTTCATCACTGTGCAAACTCATACTTGCACATAACGGTTTACTTAAGAAATTTGACATTTAGGATAGTAAAGAAGTCAATGACTAGGCAGATAAAAGACAAAGTCTACACACTCAAAAGTTCTAGTTATCTCCAGGTAACAATGGCATAAAAGTCCAGAACTTTTAGGGTAAAAAAAAAATGCCCTTATGCCAAATACTCTGGATGGACATTCCTAGACATTAACCTTAAATGAGAACTGTTGCTGTCCTCTTGCTAAAGTCACTGCTAAAATTTAAGTTTCAGTCTCACAGGGACAGGAACAGTGCTGGTCTAAACTGAAAAAAAATGATTCATGGCTGTGAAGCTGTGACTGTCCTGGCCACACACACCCGAGAGGCTCAGGCGACAGCAGCGCAATGAACTGCTCATCACTTGCCTATTTAGCCTGCTTACTGTTAAGAGCTTTTGAGTGACCTCAACTCTTTCAAGTTGTTTAACTAAGAACTCAAGGTATCTGTTTCATTATCATTTCTGTCCCCAAAAGAGAATACTTTTTCTAGGTTTTGCATCTATGGGAATGGTAGGTCATGAAATTTTACAGAGAGGAAAGGCAATTTCCACTCCTTTTCTGAGAACAGGATTCCATTTTCTACAATAAACTATTTTTGCCTTTTTCTTGTGATAGATTTTTATGCTGCCTCTACAAAACTCTACAAAACCTGGGTATCTCTTTCAGTTAAAATCAATCTCGGTGTGTTGCACTGTCACAAAAATATTCCCTCTCCAAGTCTCCAAGAAATATGAGTCTCAATGTATCAAGATATATTAAATGGTAATATCTGAGAATGAGGAAGTGAAAGAATAATTTATACACGGAGGAGATTTTCACTCATCTGTCCTTCCCACTTTTTCAGCAAAAGATTTTAGCACCCCTTTTGGCATTTGGTCGTGGTGATGAATAGCTTGAACAATTACACTAGAATTAAATGCAATCTTTCCATCTGTTCTTAGGGCTGGTCAAGAAGACAGAAGAGTTACTGTTGCCCATTTAATATTTCTTGTTATTGTAGCAAGAATACAAAAGCACTTAGTCTAGCCAATTATCTTACATTCAGAACTGTTTTCTAAACCTGGAAAGCATTAAACACAAATTTAAAAACCAACCAACCAAACAAAAAACAAATAACTCCCAAAAAAAAGCAAAGAAGGAACTCCACATACCAACATACCACGGAGAGTAGTACACCCATGAATGCCGGTATCTGCTTTAAGATGTATTTGTTCCATGCTTTTCTTTGGCTAACTCTGCACTGAAGTATTTAAAAAGCTGGATGCAATTTTGATACTATAAAGCTTGATTGAAGAGGACATAATCATACATAAAGAGTTATAATCCAGGGACTGCATGATACAAAGAACAGATGGAATTTGTTTGACATGACAATTTTCTGTTATTGTTTTGGGATTACAACCAACCTGCAGCTAAACTAATTGTGCCACAATAGTTAAGGTTACATCAGCACTTTTCCTATAAACCTCTTTTCTAGTGGATTTATTACGGAATAAAAAGTTTTCAAGGGGCTGAAACCTGGCATGAAAGACTGCATTTATCTTTAGAGACTGAAAAAGTAATTCAGCTTGTCTTAATGGAAGGGAAGAAAAAAAAGATTGCTAGTTTGGGATATATAACTTTGCACTGCTAATCTTACCAACACCATACATATTCTCCAGGATTTAAAAAATATAGGAAAATATACTTTGTTGAAGTAGCTTCGTTTCAATTCAGAAAACAAAAATCCCATGCAAGCCTCCCTTCCTTGTTATGGAGGTTTAAAATTTTATGTAGCATTTGTAATGATTTTTCCCTGGATATCCAAATGTAGTGCTACAAACAGGCCTTGATTATACCCTCTGGTTACACAAAAGACAAAAATAATCTACAAATTACCCAACACATGTTTATTAAAAAATCCCTCTTGTGGTATGCAGTTATTTCTCAATTGTACTAATTATGGTTAGAAGGAGACCCACCCTAACTAGAAGCTTTTAGAAAACTGCAACAACAAAAAAAAGAATGCAGTCAAGTGAAAGTTGCCAAAGTAGAGTGGGAAGTATGGTGAGGCATTAACACTAATTCTAGCATCCCAGGGAATCTGGGATGGCCTAAACCAGTGCCCTAGCTTCTAGTGCTAAGCTCCCAACTGCCACCACATTGGCAAAATGAAGTATACAACTAAGAGGCTGGAAGCCAAGAATTCCAAATATAGAGCAAGCACTACAACATTTATTCTGGGATAAGCTTGCTGCATCATCACACAATCTCTGCATCTGATGGATAATGCAAACTGAATTTCATATACGGGTGAAGAACCTCTGTCAGAGATTAGACAAGGTATTGTACTTCAATATATCAAGTTATCTGAAGCTTTGTATTTCACAGGGCTTACTGCACATTGGACTTCAAGAGGTAATCAGGAAAGCAGCTTTTCTCAAGGTATTTGACAGCAATACTGAACCAGATCCCAAATAAGCCTCACACCAACATTTTATCTGAAACTAAATTTAAAACACTTTTGATTCAAAGTCTCTCTATATTTGTGAAGTCAAATTTGGCTGTATTTTGTTTTTCATTTAATAATGCCAGCCCTGCCAACTTATATTGGATTAAACAGCAAAGCTGGCTTTGCTCTCATACCAAGAGAACAAGGTCTGAGTCTCAAGAAGGCACTTCTGCAAATTAAATTTCTTTAAGAAAAACTCATAAAATTACAGTTTTCTCAATATTGCTCCTCAGGGACACCTGTGCAGATCTTGTCTTCTCCATGCATTCAGAGGTGCAATAGAAATCTAGCACAGCATTCTGCACTGAAACTCAGGAGGCAAGATTCTGGTACAAGTAGCCAAAAAACCTCGTTATCCCTTCTGCAGCTGTATCACTTGTGTGTGCCAAAAGAAGTGGGGGAAAAAAAGAAAAAAGAAAAAAAACCCTCTAGTTGAGTTGAATTCAGAAGACAGAAGCAAGCAAAAGATCTGAAATATGTAAGTTCAGTTTTAATAAAGATAATTAATATATAATTAATAAAGAACAACTTAATGTCTAGATCACCAATTGCAGCCCTGTAACCTATTTATTGGAACTGACAGGGAGGTTACAACACTGAACACTGTTTCACCAAAGGCTTTCTCCTTCAATAAAATTCCTTCCTAAAAGTTTTTCTTGTACAACTAGATAAAGCTTTGGCCTTTTTCCTTTCTAACTTTTTCTCTTCTTTCTAACTTTTTCTCCTCTTACTATTTCCTTGTTGTAAAAACACAGTTGAGATAAAGGAAGAAATATTAGAGAGAGACAACTGAACAGCAATCACTACCTGAGTACTGTTTCATGTGAAAATCATTTCACAGAGTCAGACAGTGCCTGTGCTCTTGAGTAAATAACTGGAGCCACAGCACACTGCATAGGAGATTAATGCTCTTTATGAAGTGGAAAGAGACTCAGATGAGGCAGACACAGTGCTATCAAAACAAATGTGCATTATTTTTGCCTCAGGATGGCATGTCAGAATCTGTAAACCTCTTCCACCTCAAAGGGCATTCAACCTCCACAGTCAGGACACGCGTGTTCAAGAATTTTTTCAAATGAAACATCTCACACTGTTTTTCCTCAGCCTTGTTTACCTGCCTGATGAGTCTCCTTCCCATTCCATGCCCTTTTGTTGTACAGCATCTGCTCCCTATGCTGAATTAAGTGTAAGCCAGTGGGTCTGCTCAGTCAAGCTTGGCTCAGCTTCACAGAAACAGCTCTTTATTTTGCACCCTTGTGCACCTATAAAAAAAGTGTGTCCCCATATGCAGACACAGTCTTCATGGCATAAAATTAAAAACAAAGAAAACTATTCATATCAAGCACTGGCACACAACACAAAGCTCTCCTTTTGCTGTCAGAATTTTTTTCTGCATCTAACTGACATGTACTGCTGAATTAAATTTGCATAGGAAAAATAAACACACTTTTAATTAGAGAGCATACAATGATAAATTATTCTAATTTGAGATTTTCTTTTGATCTTTCATAACTATAGTGATTCAATCCCATATTAAATGAGCCTTCCTTTTGCAGCAGATTCTCTCACAACACAGAATACTGTAATCAGAATATGACATAATATACATGAATATAAATGAATTTTCAAACTGTCACAGCACTGGGCCATCAACATCCAGAGACTTCTGGTGAATGCTGGAATCCCAGTCCTTAGTTGTCTACCTACAGAAACAGTGTTTAGAGTCACCAACATTAATAACTCATTGTACTAATACTATTTAGAAATGCAATAAGAATGTATATGCATTCAGAGCTTCTATTCAAACAGGAGGAAAAAACAGTTAAATTAAAAACTGAAATACACTTATAAATATAATAAAGTAGCAGAAGACTGATGTGACCTACATATGTATTGTAAATACAGCTTGCATATACAGGTCCACACTGCACAGCATTCCTAATGACAACTCCACAGTAATGTATTCATATCCCCTGCCTCTCCAAGCTTCTCTGAATAGCTCCCATTTTGTTTTCAAAAATCTTACCGTAAGAGATACAAAGATACAAAAGCTTTGGGAGATGAAACAAATATTATAAAACTCATTCCTGGGAAACTGAAACCAGCACCTCTCTAAATCATTTTCAGTGTCTCAAAAATACTAAGAAATAAATACTTGTTTATTCCCATTACAAAGTTCCTCTGAGTTGCCACACCACAAACCTTGCAAGAAGGCCTTCAGCGTCAGGGAGCAGCAGGACTAGGGTGCCAGTGAGTTGGACAAGGTAGGTGCAGGCAGTGCCTTTGCTCACATGAGGCACAGTACTTGAGCAAGGAGAGCAGAGCTGGCCAGCAACAGTAGCCAGGGTCAGGCACACTACAGTAACTGCCACCCAAGTCCATATTGATGCAGCCAGTCTGGGTTCAAGCCAGGAATCAAGTCAAGTGGATCAAGACCAGTATCATCAAGGTAAATGGCCCAGAACAGGCAACAAAGCTCAGGCAAGCAACTGCCAAAACCAGGGAGGTCTCCAACGTGCCTTCCTAGTGCGCTTCTCATAGCAGTGTGACCCAAGGTTACATAACTGCACCACATCAAAGCTGTCTTAGAGCACATGCAGTCAAAGCCTTAGGACAGTTGCACTTACAGCCTGACATCTACTATTTGAAAGATGTATTATGGAATCCACCTTAAGCTGGAAGCACCAAGTCATATCCATCAAAGTGCTGACTATTACTATATCTGCTTAACTAATTAGCTTGAGCTTCTGCATGATGACAAATTCTGAAATGCTTTTACAGCACTAAGAGCATCAGAGTGACTGAAAAGAAGCAGAGAGCCATGAAGCCACATACATTGAGGCTCTGGAGATCATGAGAAACTGATTTGAGGTGCACAATTTAAAATGTTACCACAATTTTTTTGACAGCTCATTCTGATCTGATATGGTGCATTCAGAAGACACAGTCATAATGGAGAAAGTTTATACATGATATATACTCACAGAGAGACACCCCTCCACATATATAGGTTGTATAGCACCCATTTTTATCTTGCTGCTATAGCAAGAGAGTACAATATCAAAATAATTTTTGTATTTAGTTAGCAAGGCATGTAGCAAAACTTTCTGGTCCTTCAGAACATCATGTTGGTATCCTGAAACATTGGTCTGCCATGGTAAAGGTGCGATGAATACAAACGGCACTGACAAGTATGTTTGTTTTGCTGCCAGTGCTTCAGTTAGAAATCAAAGCACAATTCTTGAGCTATAGTGGGTGCTTATTACTGAGTTAAAACCTTAGTATCCAATGCTCAAGGTTATTACTGTTAAAGGGTACTAAATCTACTGTGGCTCAATGAAGAACAGAAATTGCAGTTACAGTTATTCCCTTTCCCTCTGCTTATGGTGCAAAACAGATAATTCATCCAGATAGTTTAAGTGTGAGCAAGAGGATGTTGAGATTGTATTTCACACATTTTCAAGAAGTGAGATACAGATGTTCTCTCCTTGAAGCTGAATTTGTCAGGAGTAATGACAGAGAGGGAACACTATGCTGTACTTCACTTTTGGATTTCTGCTCTGGAGAAACACATCTTTCATTTTTTACATGCCATGGTATCACACAACGTTACTTTACATGGGAAGTATTAGTACTTTACTGCTTACATCAAAAAGTTACTAACTCAGTGTTACTAAGTGCTCATTTAAAGTAACATTTGTGATTTGACAAACTACTTAACAGCATGCAGTAAGAAGTTTTAAGCCATTAATGAGCTTGCAGTTACATATAATAGAGAAGATGAGTTTAAATAAAAATCACTTTCAAGTAGAGGAATGATTAATCATTGCTCTTCTCCCCTTCATTCGTATCCTTAGCCAAAGTTGTCAACCTTTGTCCCAGCATCAATGGTGAGTTTTATGCGACTGTACTTGGTATCCTTAAAATTGATTAATTAGCAAGGCCACATTTTATTTGAAAGTGCAGAAAGGAGTCACATTTTCATTCAGTTCCCTAGGGAACTAATTATAAGGTCTGCTCAACATACATCACAACAACATCTCCTATATGGCAACAAGCAATTACTTAGATACTGTAAATAACCTTCAAATGCTTAAAACAGAACTGTTCCAGTTATTTGAAAGTTTTGTTGAAATTGGTGCTAGCCTCTGCTAAGAAGTTCCAAATATTGCTTGCTCAGGAAATAAAACATACACTCTGCATCACAAAAATGTAAATCCTGTAATGGGAATGTATCACATTTACCTCTGAACCAGCATAAAAGGAAGAAAAAAATGAGAGTAAAAGAACATAGTAGTAAAGATTACAGAACCCTTTAAAAAGCCCTGAACATAAATGTTTAACAACCCAATGGTGGTGTTTTTCTGCCCTGGCTCCAATGCAGCTGTCAATTTTTTATTTTCTCCAGCTCCCAGTACACTGGAACCCAGCAGTTTTACTGTATCAAAAATAAGATTAGAATATGCAAAAGCACATATTGTAGAAATCAAAAAACCTTCCTTCTCATCTAGCACTAGCCTTGAGGCAGGGGAGAGGAGGCCAAGGAGGAGCAATGGTTCTGACTCAGTCACTACTGTTTGTATTCCAGTAGCTTTAAAAGAATGGAGTCCCATTCTATTAGACATACAAAGTTTTACATAGCAGCACTTACAGTCTAAAAAGATTAGACAGCATGTGAAAAAGAAATAAGGGACACACAGATGTTACCATCAGTAGCAGAGGGCTTCTCCTTAAGTACATATCAGAACTGGAAACTCAACTGCCACAAAACTGCAATTTACCACTCAGAATATACACATACAACTAACACACAGACTTGCAAAGTTGTAGAGTGATTGCAAAGTAGCTGACTAGTTACACCAAAGATCAGATTACTTCATTTTTGGCTCCTGGAGTTCTCAACTTGCTTAGGCAGTGCTTTGATTCACAGGATTTACCCCCAAAGGCAAATTATTGGGGGGGGGAGGGGGGGGGAGGTAAGAAGAACAAAGAGAAGAGCCATGTGATTGGCTCCAAAGCTCTTCTAAATTGGATGGCACAGTGCACATCAAGCAGTAGAATAGCTTCCATAGCAACACTTTCTCTGCTTAGTTATTTCTAGGGCATCTGTCACTGACTCTATTCCCTGAAAACAGTAAAACAGTTGCAGGGCGTGAAGGTTGCATGCAGACTTGTAAACAGCCACCTACGTTTTTTTAGAAGTGCATCTGTATTATTGTCAGAGTGTACTCTGTGAAGGCAGGCAGCAGAAAACTGCTGTTCCAAATTGATTATAATACAGATTTATATTTCCCAGCATCTCCCAAAGATTTCAGTGCAGTCTACAAATAGATTACAAAACACACTGCAAGAGCCCAATATTATACATTACACTTTCTGAAGCCAGAAAGATTAATTATACAAGACCACACTGTCTAGAAATACATACCAGATATTTTCATATCTAAGCAGAAGACAAGTCTTTCCACATAGGAAAACAGTCTTAAATATTTCTATAATCTTCCCCTAGTGGTATGCCTTTGAAGGCATATCAAATACTTCAAAGTATTCATTTACATCATCTTAATGATATAACTAAACAAACTAATAGTATAACTTGAAGCCCAACATACAGACCAAATCACACAAAGGTTGTGTCTATTATGATGCTTTAGTTAAAATTACTGTATTTAGTTTTTAATTATTTTCTTGTATTAGTCCACAAGTTGTACTGTATCAGTAGCTCTCTTGATTTTCATCACCTTGGAAACACCACTACAGGCAGGAAAACAAATCCTAGGAAAATAAATATGAGTTCATTATTTTAATACAATAAATTTTTAATTCTTAAATTTCTGTTCTATGTTCTTAAGGAATTTTGCAGTAACTGAGAAAAAAAAAATAAATCTCATTTTCTTTTAATTCTGTATCTGAGTAATAGTAATTGTGACTATGATTATGAAGATTATGACCACAGATAGATAAAACAAATGAGGTCTGATGAGCACATAACATTTCCCTCAGCAACAAAAACATAAGACTTCTGAAAAAAGACAGACCACATTTGTGTGAAATGTAATTTTAATATTAAATAATGCTTCTTTTTTAAATGTCTGAAATGTACACATAAGAGAAAACACTAGCTACTAGTGCTCTAAATAAGAGCTCTAGGACATGTTAGCAGCTACTGAAATCAGAAACAATTTACAATATTTACTTGACAGAAAGAAAAAAGTAACTGCTGTTCTAATTTAATATTAGTACAGTCAGATTGAGAAGCTATCTTCTAAATTGTTTTGTCTGGTCTTTAGTAAACACTGCACAAGTCACCAAGTCTACACATCAAGCTCACAGTCATTTACATGTTTTTTGTCTTTCAGGTATTCTGTAGTCCACTACCGTATTCACTGAACAATGAGTCACTGGAGAAGAAACAAAATGTTCTGCATCTGAGATAAGAAATATACTTACAAAGAAGAAAAAGAAAAGGAAGAAAAAAGGACTTAATCTGAAAAAGAAGAAAACTCAATTCTTCATTACCTACTTTTTTTTCCAAAACAGCCAGTGTGTGCTGACCTTCAGGGCATGCAGCAAACTCTATTTAGTTGTAAAGGCATTTGGAAAGAGCCAGAATTTCATGATAGCTGAGGACCGATAAACTGTGTAGGACTGTCTACCAATGTTTCCTACTGCAATTAGTCCAATTGCTTTGCTCTTGCTTATGCCAGAGTTGCTTATGGTCTTGGAAATAGCTTTCAGGATTCAGCAAAAGGTAGAATACCTACAGAGTAAAAGAAAGTGGGAGAGACCTGGTATGAAGACCAAAGGCAAGTGTCAGGGAGAGAGACACTTTAAAATCGGTCAGAAGAGTCTCATTGCAGGTACATGCCAGGAGTCTTAAGTAAAGTGCAGCATCCCTGCAACAAAACTCTTTTCCTATCAACAGTAGCTCATGAAAACAGCAGCAAAGTGCAAGTCCCACCCTGATTGCTGGCCAGCAAAGGAAACCATAGCTTGTTGGTACTTCGTTACCTCCAGTAGCAAAGACTTTTGCAATGGTTCTGTTCTCACAGATGGGGTAAGTGAAAATATCTACTTAACCAAATTGGAGTGGTTGGGGAACACCTTTTTAATATTTTTTTAAGTATTGGAAAATAGAAGCAAACTTAGCCTAGGGAAAAAAAGAAGGTTACAAAAGCCAGTACAACTCTATGTCAGATCTTTTGGTCATACACATCATATAACAGCCCAAGGCATCCACTCAGTAATTCTTCCACAGAACTCAATCTCTGAATGGTGCACAAGGCATGAAGTCTCATAATGAATGATAACAAAGCCAGACACTGAATAGCTGCACACTATGTAAGCATCACTCAACCTTGGCACCAACAAAATTGAGGTAGAAACTGTTTCTGATTAGGTCATTTGAGTGTTTTATGACGCATATTAGCAGCACTGCACCAACTCAGCCCAGGATGCTACCTGCACAAAGAAGCCCTTCGTTTACTCTGAGAAACATGTACCATGCAGGGCCATGGAAGTGGTTTCAAGTAGAGAAAAGATGTATCTGGCAAGGCCCACACAGTGCCTCGGTGCAGACTGACTGTCTCTGCAACATCCTTTTCAGAGTGTCCTCTAAAATCTGCAACTTCTGGCTTAGGCTGAACCCATAACTGGAATCATAAAGGATTGTTGCTATTATCTACCCTGTTTTGTAAGTGCAGTCAAGCAATATTACACATCCAGCTCTAAGTTCACTGCAATCATCCAGAGTAACTCAGAGAAGCTACCACAAAGCTGTAACAAGGGGAATATTATGACAGTCTATCTTCAACCCATAATATACGTCCAGCTTGTTTTCTAGGCTTAAAAGCAAATCAAATTAGATAGTGAAAAAGAAAGGCCAGTAACCCATAGCAGATATGAAAAGCTAAATTAGTATGTATCAGTTATTATAACTCATTGATTGTTAATAGGAAGAAAAATCTTACTTGTTTCTCCTTTACAAGAAATAAATGTTGTTCTCTGTGTGCAAACTTTTCCATTCCTGTAACCCAGTGATGAGCCAGTTCAAAGAACTAAATCAGCAGAATACCAGTAAATGGGGCTGGCTTTCTGTCACTGGGGCTCTCTGCCCAGGCACCCTGTGAGGTCAGAAGAACATGGAAGACAATCCAAGATAAAGGGCAGGAGCCCACAGCAGGGCACCAGGCATTACATCAGCTTAGCTCTAACATCATGTGTATCCATAGCAGGATTTGACAGGAACTGCCTTATATCAAAAAGTAGTAAGATAGCACCAAATAGAAGATCAGAAGTATTCTGCCTCTTTGGGAGGGAAACATGCAGATCTTCCAAATGACTACCATGGGCTTTACTATTTAAATGTTTTCAAAATTCAGCATGTAATTCTTAAAATTATGCTAGAGATAGCAACAATAACGCACCCAGATCAATGCCTGCTGGGAATGCTTAATGAAAGCACCATTTTCATTAACTGAAAGTCAAACTGTGCACTTTCTAGCTTTGGTATCACTGAGACATGTCTCTAAAATGACATACATTGTAAATTCACTCATAATTCAACATAAAGAATCCAGACCAGGAAATTCTTGAAATAGGCTCTATATGTCTCCTCTTAAATCTCACTCAAGTTCTAAAAATAAACCTTTCTTGTGCACAAGCTTTACATTGACTTTCAGAAGAGGACAAGGCTTAACTCCTAGCTAATAGTTTCATTGCTATCATAAAAGCCAGAACAGAATCCCTTCCTTTTACACTTCTGTTTTTTGGCAAAACTAACAGGAAGAATCCCTTGCAGAAAATAAACTGCCATAAATCATTGTTATAATATGAAAGCTAATTTAAATTTGGTCATACTCCTGGCAGATAAATCTTCTGTTTCTACAACTATGAGTGCTCTAAACTTTATTGTGAATATTCATTTAAAATTTTTACTCTGAATGAGGAAGGTGAATCTAATCCAACTTACTTTCATGCAGTGCAAGTTAGCTTTCAATCACTAAAGCAGCAGAGATAACAGCACATAGATGTTCTATTGAGTACTTCAGGATGATGGATAAACTCTCATGCAGAAGTAAGGTGATTAATATATTCTCCAGTGAATTGCTATACAGCAATTAGGTCTGCTCACATTGAAGCTTTTATTGAAGACTCACCAGTATATTGGACATTGTCCTCAGCAGAACAGAAACAATGTTTTGGCAATCAAAAGATGATACTTTCATATGAAAACATATTTTTAACAAAGTAATCTCTACACAGTTATCCATCCAAAGCTAAGATAAAGTGTAAGTGTAATAAATAAAGATTCTAAAATGTACCATAAACCCACAGATGTTGTGAAAGGAATACTGACACCCCTTTATTTCTGTCAGAAACAGAAAGAAACACCTACAAAACTGTAGGCTTAAGTCCTGGCACAAGCTCAGACTAAGGAATGCAAAAAGAAGCATTTTCTAGTGCTACTCAATTACAGGGACAATGATCACTCGGCAGCATTTTTCATAATCAACTTCAAAGATATTAAAAGTATCTAGGAACAAAAACAGCAAAGGAGAAATACTGCCTCAAGTGCTCAACAAACACTTCAAACTGTACTGCTGCATATGTATTTCGGTAACTTCTGTAACCCACTTTTATTTGGAGGCATCATGCACATAAGAACAGAGTCAAACAAATGACAACATTTAAACTACACAAAACCAGAGATATACCAAGTCAAATCAATTCAACATTCAGGTCACCATACAAAGTGAAAGCAGCAGCAAATGTCATCAATAGCCACAAAACTGTCAGGCAAGTAACAAAACTGAAAATAGACAACCTAAACAAAGTGTCAAAGAAATTTCATATTACCAAATTGTAAAGATGAAAGGGTTTTTTCCTCCAGTTAACTTGAACTGAGACAGATGAAGAAAAATGACTGAAACTAAGACTGGAAAAAAAAAAAAAAAAAAAAGATGCTGCAGACCCTGCTGGATACCAATATTGCTGGAACAAGAAAACAAAATTCCAAATGACAGAAAAATAAGATTTAGAACCAAGAGCACTGAAAGAAGCAGGATAAGAAAGCAGCATAATGAAGACAGACATTTTCACAACACTTTCTCCAAGACTAGGCTCTTTTCTTATTTTGAGAAATGAAAACTTTAACAAAACTTCAGTGAGATCATTCTAGTAAAGCTGACCAGACATTATCAGTGTTTCTCAGTGACCAACTAGAAACATCTAAAAGGCCCCCAATATTCATGAAGGCTTCAGTACTCTAAGTAAACATCCTGTTTTGTTGATATCCAGGCACTCTACAGTCTCCAGAAGTGATTTTTATTTCTCCAGGCCACAAATCCAGTGTAAGTTAATTCTACAAATAAAAGACAAGAAGAAATGCAACCTTACAATGCTTTGTTGAAGAATGGGTGAAATTAATGACTTAGTTATGTGAAAAGTATTTGGAAGATGTATTGTGTAATTTACAATATCTCCCACCTTCAACATACAGTTTAAGTCCTTCCAAATATGCAAGCAATCAGGAGCTAATGTATTACAGCAGAGTCAAAGATGTTACACTGCCACTTATCAATTGACACTGTGGATAGTAGCAGCATTGCACCAGAAGAGCAGCAATGTAGCTACAAAGCCCCACTGTCTGTCTTGTAACTGCCTATGATTGTTGCATTTCCCATAGTGTTTCAGCTGTAGTACAACATACAATGAAATATTTTTGTGTGTCATAAGACCAGACATAACCTTCCATCAAATTAAAGAAAAATTCATACAACACATAGAGATCTTCAAATAATCAATCAGTCTAAAACTTATTTTACAAAGGAAATATTTAGAGAGCAGGGAAGAAAAAAACGAAAAGGACTCTCACATTGTGATCTAACATTTCAGGACATGGGATGTGAATTCCTTTCATTTTTTAACATCCACAGTAGAAGAACTCTTGGGACCAAGTGGCAGAAGTTTAAAAAATCATTCTGAAAGAAGACTAGCACTCATCTCAAAATAAAGAAAAAATGCAGTTTCTTAACAGGCTCTCTGGTTTAATATCTCACTTCTGCAATGTTCTGCTTCACTGCTGCTCAATGATGCAAAGAAAATAACAAAAAGACTCTACAGCACCCATGTCCTGGGCTTTTGAAATGACAGAGCCAATTGTTAAAAATGTTATGATTAAATCATGCAGTCACTAGATGTGCAGCTGAAAAGTGGGATCAATCCTGAAAATTACGTAATGGGTAGAGAGAATGAAAAACTGGTGAATAAGCAGAGGAAGCCGCTAGGAAAGAATGTAGCCCCTTCTGCTACACTTGGGAGAGTGAGGGAAGACAGTATCATGTTTGAATAATTTAATTTCCTATTAGGCCATTTTCTATGAACACATAATTACAGGTTTAATGTAGGCTGTGATTTAACTCATTACAAAGGATCAATTCTATATTATCCCCCTCCTGATTATAAAATAAAATAGTGAGAAATGTGTAGAATCAAAATAATTGATCCTGGCTGGTGACATAAGTTTTAGAACAGCCACCTTATGCAAGCAACCATGGGATATGCTTGCTGCTCAGTGATACATAAAATCTCCCAATAAAACAATGAAATTAATTGAGACATCAGTATATAACGGTTTGGATTTTTGTTGGATTTGTTACCAAGCAATAAATAAAATCTCCAGTACCCTCCATTAAGTAGTTAGCAAGCAGTTATTCAAGTGGCTTCAAATGCATGTACATGTAGAGAAAGCATCAGCCTCCTTCCCTAGCCTGCCACCCTCTCCTCTTGTTTGTTTTATCTCTTCATGTATGCTGAATTCTGGGTTACTGTTTTGAATTCTGTACCCTTAAAAATACACTTTTTTTTTTTCCTCCTTTCAGCATTGAAGCAGCTTATATCTTCTTTCTATATCATCCTTTGGGCTCTTCTGCTATATTTTTAACCCATAAATTGTGAACAACTCCTCTGCAATAAGAACTACTTTTCCTATAATGTGTCTCCATCTGTACCAAATTGTCATCTACATTTGTTATGAGCCTGTCCTCAAAGCATCAGGACCACAGGAACTCCTGTTTTCTAACTGTGGTTGGAAACTTCATTTTTTTCCCTATGTCAAAAATCCACTTTTTTATTGTCAGTGTGCTTCTCTTTTATTGATGGCCCAATTATGAGACTACAAGCAAGAACTGCTGTACTCTACCAATGTATTGTTGACTGGCTGAAGGTATGCTTTATTTGCCAGCTGCAAAATCCCTCCCAGTCAGCAAAGGGAACAAATACCTTAACAAATACATCCTGTCAGAAACACAAAAACTACTCCTCATAAATATCACCATAATTCAAGGATGAGAACTTCAAGTCTACCAAAAATATTACCAAGGAAAGGGGTAGAAACAGCCAGCTTCCACCAACTGGAAGGACAGAAAGGCTTTAGAATAACAGTAGCTTCAGTATAACATATAAAGAAAACAAAGGTTATTTACTATGTGTATTCTTCACAGTCAGAACAGAATCCACACGAAAAACACCTGGAAAGATTTTTGTATCTTTTTTTTTTTTCTTCTCCTTCTGACAGCATAATTTCAAATGCATTTAAAGACATTAATAATTCAAATGAGAAGTTGTTTGAGTATGAACAGAGAAAAGGACTTCAGCATGATGCCAACAGATATAAAAGTGTAATCCAAATTTGGTCATGAAAATCCCTCAGGCTCAAGGAAAGGAGAGGAAAGGAGAAGAGAAGCATTGCTGTGAAGCAAGCACATGAAATTCTAACGTAGCTGCTCAGCTCTGGCCTGTGTGCCCACTCACACTTCACAAGCAGTGGTAAAGCACTACTGTGTCAAGTCTCTCTCTGATTATGCTCCAATCTAGCTGTCGTTACAGCTCTCTAACTCTTCTCCTTTACCCTTAATAGCCCAGATTGTTATAACTAGACCATTCTACCTGCTCCTCTTAAGAGCTGATTGCCACCAGCTACATAAACTAAGACAAATAAATTCTCCTTCGCTGCTGCGTGATAATTCTAGACATTTTATAGTGGCAAACCTTTAACAGCCTTAGGTTTGAGAGAGGGAACAAAGGCTTTTATCATCACAATTTTGAGAAAAAAACTGTGTTAATGACACAATAAAAATCCAAATCCTCAGCAATTCACTTCTGTAAAAGTTTTAAATCTTGAATTAAAAAAAATAATCAAAATCAAATAAAAAATTTAAATATTTGAAACATTTAAAAAATCTGCATGATCTAATCATCACTATTTACTATACCATCCACTCACATTATGCAAATACTCACTAATTCCCT
This sequence comes from Chaetura pelagica, assembly GCF_000747805.2. Classification (NCBI taxonomy): domain Eukaryota; kingdom Metazoa; phylum Chordata; class Aves; order Apodiformes; family Apodidae; genus Chaetura; species Chaetura pelagica. Next base: position 1,063,070 of record NW_009954215.1, on the reverse strand, counting down.
TGGCAGTATGTATTTGGGGATGCAATATAAAAGACTGATTCATCAAAGGGCCTGGCACAGATGAGAAGCAGGGTTAGCTGTACTAAGACTGTGAACTGCCTGCAGCAGAAGAGGAAGTGCTTTAATCCAGAGAGCTCCAAAGCGCTCTCCATCTGATATCTCTGCAAGTCTTTTGGTTAATCTTACTTACTGCAAAAAAACAGGAAGGAGCTCCAAAAGGCCGGAATACTCCATGTAGATCTGAAAAGGCAGTAAAGCATTCCACATTGACTAGAGTGGCAGAAAAGATCAGGTCCAAGTAGGCCTAATCAATACACACTAAATTCTGGAATCTTTCTTTAAAGAACAGCTACTTTGCAGAGCAGAGGGAAATACAACATAGAACCATTAAAGGATGGAGAAGTAGATGGAACCCACTTTTCCAGTAATAAAGTGTCATCAGGAAAATGTTATTCTAACAAAATGTAGATCTTTCAAAGTTTGTAAGAGAAAATATGAGCAAAACAGGCTCAGTTTGTTGTTAGTTTGTGTGTTAGTTAGTTTGTTTGTTTTATAAAGGAAGGTAAAGAAAAGGCTCCAATCCGGGACTCCCATTTTCTTTAACAAAAATTTCATTTGTCATTCTGAACTCATTGAAGAAGTGTAGAGGATGCCATGAACTACAGCCAACCAGATCAGAGTCAGAAAAAAGCAAAGGAAAAACGGTTAGCTCTCTAACAGATGGAGTGATTAACTGCACTAGGGAATCCAGTAAGAGCATGTGAGAATAACCAGCAGGGAGCATGGCCTTCAAGAGCAGTTAACAATAAGCACAGCTTTTTGACCTTTTCTGTATTTCTAAACTGGTATTTTATTTTAGTTCCTCTCTCTTACCTGTTACCTCTTCTGTTATTTCAAATCCTTGCCTTCCTGTTGCAAACCTGGAAAAAGTGCATATTTCTGAGCTACAAGAAAAAGGAAAATCCTCTAGGTTTCTGGGCAGGGGTTCAAAATTATATTAAATATTTTAATAATAAGCCCTCAAAATTGAACAGGATCCCATGCTGCTGTCAGTCAAGACCCTGATTTCTCTGACCATCTGTGTATTTTTCTGGTCTTGCTGTCATACATCTACCAACAGTAAAAATATGAGCTTTTGAGGCACTGTCAGTAGCTCCTACTGATTTCAGGCTAGATTTCTGGAGATTAAATGTGTTGAACCTGTCCTAAAATTGGTAACTGGGCAAATGCAAATAACCATAAATATAGAATTTCATTCACATATTCTGGCAATGGGTTTAGGATTACTAAAATTATACAATTGTATTTATTATTTATAAAATAATGATAAAATGAGTACATAAAAAATTGCATAGAGTAGAATAATGTTTCTCAATGTTTGCAAGCCAAACAGAAAAATATTCAAAGATGTAAAAAATTTCCAAATACAGTCAGAATCTTCAATGTGAAAAGTTTTGCCTGATTTTAAAACTATCAACTTTTCTGAGGTTCCTCGGACCCCAGTACTTGTTTTCCAGATAATGGATACATTGAGGAGTGTATTTATGGGTGACTACAGGGTTACATTACAAATATTTTTATATGTTACATAACACATATATTGCTTCACATGAGGGAAAGTAAACACACTGGTTCTGTGAAATAGATGTATCAGCTTGCATGGTAATGAGGAACAGATTTTCAGTGGCCATAACTGTCCAGGGCAAGGGCAGAATACCATTGATATATCCAAAATACGGTAGCAGAGAGGTAAAAATACCTGCAATCTTAGATCACACCAAATGACAGAATTGAGTATTCTGTGAAATTATATCCATGAAAGGGTACTACAATAAAAGGTAATGTTCAAGTTGTAAAGAGCAGGAGATAGCTATATCCTGCCTTTTTGAATATGCATCCCTCCTACTATAAGCTGGCAAGTGAACTTTTCTCCCAGTATGGTGTATCACACAAGTGTTTTTCACTGCTGTAGTTTCCTGGAATAGCTCAGTATACAGTAAAATATGAGGCATTGGCAAAAGGAGAGATGAAAGAGGTCCCCTTCACAGGAATTCCGAACTATCTTAAGTTCTGTTTAAAATGCTGTCATTCTTTATTACTGGAACTGGTCCTGCTAATAAGAGAAAGGTAGCATATAATACAAATATTTTTTAAACAACCATTCTTTATCATGGCACAAAGTATTCCTCTTTATCACAGCAGATAGTACAAAGATTTTGTCCTTTCAAATGGTGCAAGAAGGGAAACAAATTTAAGGAGATGATCGAGCCTTCTGATGTAAGGTTTCTCCATTACTTAGCCAGTTTACTACTTAATCCTAATTTCCTAATATATGCTGTTAAGATATTGAAAAACATTTAATTCCACATGACATTGGTAATACATATTTGCAATAACTACCTATTTCATTTCTTTTTAATGAAAATGTGTTTATTTTTCAGTGAGAATAAAAAGGTATTTTCCTGAATGAAAAATTAATTTAAATTGAGTAATTTAGATCTAAATACAGAATACTTAATAAGCAGTCTTATGGCTATCTAAAATTCAGGCATTATACCAACTCAAGTTTTCATTTTTCATACGATCATAATTTCTGCAAAGGAAACTACACAGAGAGAAGGTGTCTCTCTGGAAGATTTCCTCATTTTTACAAAAAGCTAGCATCTCTCTTCAAAGGCAATATGAACAACACAAAAAGCTTGTTCAAAAGGAGTTTTGAAATTCAGTTGACATGAGTGTCCGGGAAATTGATATCCACTGTACATAACATTCCAAAGAAGTTCAGTTAGCATTAAATGCCAGTCGAAATCATCTCAAGACTACTTTCTATTTCAAGCTACATACATTCTCACTACATAGATGTTAGCTTATAGTTAACATTATGAAGGTGATGAAGCATCCCAGCATGTACTAAACATGTTGCAAAGCAGTAAAACTAACAATGGCTGCTTGAGCAAGGTAAATTAGGATTGAGAGATTATGTGGGTAACTGTACTTTTAACAGGCTTCTCTATAAGGAGATAGAACTTGACATCAAATGAAGCAGTTGCTCCTATTACCTAGCTCAGATCGATTTAATCAGGAATATTTTGCAACAGTTGGTTGGCTAAACCTGAAAGAACTTCCAAGTTCCTCCAACCTCCCTGCAGAGGAAGAAGTAGAGCACAGACAAAAACAAAAAAAGGAACAGAACTGACAAAGTGGCATAACAGAACATCACAGGAGAAAAAGACTTGGTGCTTTGAAGTAACATTATGGAAGGAAAACACATGAAGATCAGAGAAGTGCTAATCAGATACACTGAAAAGAACCTTATCTGGAACAATCTGATCAGGGTCCACCTGAGAACCATATTTCCAACAACTGCATTATTTGAAGCCCTCTCTTCTGTCATGTATGTCCACACACTGGTGCTACAAATGTATCCCCATTCCAACATTCAAAACACAACAAAAGCAGCCTTTTAAAAGGTCAGTTAATAGGTAGGTTACAAAAGAGAAAAAAAAAAAAGTTAGCTTATCCTAAAATAACTTGTGGAGGATGAATACAGAATACACATCTAAATATGCTATAAACCATATGGGTAATGGGTTCATTTGCAACAAGTCAAATTTCTTAGGTGAATTACATAAAAAGTAGAATAACTGATATGTAAGCACACACATAGAGGTGCCTTAGAATTCATACACTAAGAACAAATTTAACCAGCAAGGTAAACAACAGATGATGTTAAATCTTTATTTTATGCCAATAGCAGGATAACATGAAGAGAGATGGTGGCAGCCTACAAGAGAGACTTTTAGCAAACGCAACTGAAGTAGTAGGTCCAACAGATGAAAAAGGAAAAGGTAAACTCTGAACCATGATTTTTAAGAAATGCTTTTGTCCTGATTTGAGCCAGGATGAAGCCCCCCCCCGTAGGAGGCTGAATCAGATAGACAGAAAATTGGCCAGAGATATTCCATTCTATATATCTATGTAAGCTCAGAAGAATTATCTGAACCATCTCAAATAAATGGAGTGGCAGACTATTATTTGTGATATGATGTAATAAGGCACATTGCCCATGCTTAGGTGTAGATGCAAACATCTTTAGCAACCATATTAGCAAAGTAGACAAAGACAAAACTTCCAAAAGCAATTAATTATTACATTTTCTGAAATACTGAAAATATCAAACCAGTGTAGTAGCTTCTGATTTTAATTCTTCATGTCAGAATTTAGAACCACATAGAAAAAAAACATTTGGTGTTTGTGGTGTTTGTTGACTTTGAATAATTGAGATTTCCTTCATCTGGAATTTGGGAAACAGACTCTATTAATGTGCTTTGTTCCTGATTCCCATTTTTGGCTGGCAGAATTTAAATAGTCCATCTTTCACTTAAAAGTTCCTTCACACTGACAAGAAGTTAAAGTTTTCATTTTTTTGTTTTTCAGGTTTCCTTATGCTTATTTAATGAAGCACAAATATGGATGGCACCTTCCTCCTTACATCAGTTGAAAGCATACAAAAATACATTCAGCTGCAAAAGCACCTCTTTTTTAAGCAGTCTTTAAATATTTCCCTTGGTTTTCACTATTGTAAGACTTATGCTTCCTTCATGTACATGAACCACTCAGTCTCTGAAACAATCTGTCCACATAAACTCACCACACTGATTTCAGAAAAAGAATAAGAAAAACATAGTAAGCGCTTGCAGCAAGAAAATGCTTTTACATAGTAATGACAGAGATTCATATTATTTTTCTTTTATTTCATTTCCACTTCTTATTAGGTAAGCACTCATTACTGATTTTCATATGTTGTCCTTTCCTCTTTTGCTATAATTGACTCTACAAAGAGCCTATCACCTAGTCTGGCATAGGATCAGCCCTACCTAACAGGTAACTCTACTTAAATCCTTCCCAACAGATTTCTAGTCATAGAATCACAGAATGGTTAAGGTTGAAAGGGACCTTAAAGATCATCAGGATCCAACAGGAGATTTGAGTGAAAAGACAGAATTTTAATAATTTTTTTTGTATTTGCACATTTATTCTAAACTTAAAAAAAAAAAACCAACAGGAATACTATCCGCTTGTCAGAGTGCCACCTTTCTTTAATGGAGAGTGTTCCCATCTCCCAAATTAGTATTTAAGTTGCTCTCTTATTTTCTTTCTCTTCATAAAAGCAGTTTCATCCATATGTGCAAAGAGCTCAGGATTCCATTTTTCCTAATAAACTTATCATGGAACAGTGCTCTGCTCTTTTTTTTCTCATTAGCAGGTCGAAAAACAATTTTTCCAGCAAGGCTGTGAACTGAGAAGGCAAGGAGAATCTCCTTAAACTGATTCTTCCATTCCCTTCTGTTCAGAGCTATGCCTAAACTTCCTAAGGATGGCAGTTGACGTCTGAATCCCGGTCATGTAAACAATTAATTAATCAAACATGGTGGATTGGCAAAACGTAAAGACAAAATACACACACAAAAAACCAAACCCACACTACATACACCACCCAAAACCATACCACCAAAATATTTTATTCTTCTATGCAGTGAAGCAGAGGAAAACCTAGTGACTAACCACAAAAGAGGCAGCACAGCACATCTAAACACTTGTACATTCAAAGAAGGTTCATTCTTCCGGCTCAGATAAATTGCCAAGCGCTGCCTTCACAGACAATATCTTCAAGTAGTATCCTCAACTCTTCCATACCATATCCCTATCTTTTCAGTTATGAACTCTCATTGTAACTATTACCTTTAAAATCTTTATTTTAAACATCCTTTCTGAATAAAAACCACCATGCTGTACATGTTGTAGTCTGCACTTCTCCATTTTTCTTTTTGCATTTGTAGACTTTTCAGCCATAATCCACCACACATATGCAGTTGTCAAGGAACTGGAATACATTTCAGAAGAATGGACTTCTGTCATTTTTTCTTTTTCCTACAAAATTGCTAACTATAAAAACATAGTTTTATAAATAGTAATTAAAAATTATTTGCATGTTTTAGTTTTGCTTTCTGACCTTTGCTCCAATGCCTTCCTGTCAACCAGACTAATTTTCTACTTTTATTGCTGATGAATACTACAGAAGCAATTGAAGACCATTATTTCAAGTAAATTGATGGTTAATATTCATATATAGTGTATGAGGTATTGCTCTTTCAATTAAAACAGATTTTTAAAAAACCCAAATAACAGGTGGCTGTTTAACTGATAACAGGAACTAGCTTCAGAAAGCTCTTAAAGTCTCAAAGGTTAATATTAAGTGCTTAAGACATAGGTCTTGGTTCAGAAGAGCATTTGCATATCAGGCATTATTCTGAACTTGTTTAAGGAACAATATTCAAAATCATACAGCATTGAGCACATCCACAGGTTTGAGCAGTATGTTAGACTAGACAACTTCCTGAGGTCTCTTCCTACCTGAAACATCCTATAAGTCTATGGATGTGGTTATAAAACTCACATTGACTGCAATAGGACTAGGGTTAAACCAATACGAACTATATATATATCTGGTTGTCAGAACTGTTAAGCATCTTCTAGCTCTGAAATGACATTAGTAAGAGCAACTGGTCACGTTGCACTTTTGAAAGGCAGACCACCCACCAATTCTCATAAACAGGAATTATTTTTAAGCATTTCATATTTAAAATATCGATCTCAACATCAAAATAACTAGTTATTTTGAAAATATAACACCAGGATAATACAGGAAAGTACTAGGATTTTGTGCATACTCTTTTCTATTTCTGAATTGAAATAATGTTTCATGTCAGAAATCTCTTGTGATGCATTTCCTGTGTCACTGGCATAGTTAAAAAAAATCATGGCACACCTAAAAAGTCAGAAAATAGTTTATCAAATATACAGCTGAATTGTCTACAGGAGTAGACTTTTTTTTTTTTTTTTTACTTTTCTAGACCAGTATCTCTTTATCTCGTTAGATAAAAATGTATCTGAGTAAAGAACTCCTTATCTTAAATTTTCCACAGATTCTCCCTCCTGTTCTATACCACATGGTTATCATTTTTTCTACTTTCAGGGAGATTTTAACTGGATCTCTGAGGCTGAGCTTTTGCCTTTCTACAAAGAGGAAGATAAAATACAGAAAGGAAAGAGAAGAAGACGATCCAATTAATTCATATTGGGTGAACAGGCAAACAGGTACTGCTGAGCAGGAATCACCCCCACAAAAGGTCATTTCTTCTTCTGATGACAATTAATTACACTTTTCAAAATATCTAAGTTCTAGTACTCTAAAAAGCAGGCATTTCATTTCAAAGAAAGGAGAACATAGGAACATTCAATGTACAGAAGAATAATATAGATGAGAAAGCAAATCTGTGAATCATAGCAGCAAGCTAACTAGCCCTGCAGCAGATTCTTCCAGCCAACCGTATACATAAAGGACAGTCTAAAGGATTTTTGCATTTACTCCAGTTAAAACATTCATGAGACTGCAATATTAACACAACACCACACTGATTCCCAGAGACAGAGCCCTGGTACTCTGCCGGGACATTCCATTCCAAGCTGACACATTTTATTAAAGCTCCACTGTATTTACAGATCATTTTGGGGCACATCAAGGGCTCAGCTACAAAGCTGACCAAGTATCTGCCGCACAGTAATATGTATTTTTCATCTGTGCTTTGTGGAAGAAGATGCATTTTGTACACATGGCCTCTAAAGAATTGTTATAAAGTGTGAAAGAAGAGTAAATTCTAGAGAACAGAGGAAGGTGTTCTGGGAAAGAGCTATCTTCTAAGACTCAGCCAACAGAAAAGGAACTCTGAGTTCACAGTGGTAAAAATATGAGAGAAAATAGCGAGATCCTATGAAGTCTTTGGATCCACTAGTCTCCAAATTTCACTGTTTTTGTGAGGTCAGTATAAGTGAAAACTGAGATAAAATTCCTC
>NW_009954215.1:1054795-1055134 GCF_000747805.2 Chaetura pelagica | reverse complement strand
AGCCTCTAGAATACATGTAACAATTAAAATTATGTTATTTTATTCTTTTTCTATTCTTATCCCTCTGTTATTTAACCCAATCAAGAAATCCTCATTGCAACCAGTGTTAAGACTATTTCTCCAACCTCAATGCTTACTGGGCTGGATCTTGTAAACTGAATACTGCTTCTGCAAATAAATAAAAAAAATTAAAATTGAATAAAATAACCAACTGCATACCTCAGGCAAAAGCTCCCTAAAAATTCTGGAAGAAGCAACTTACAAAATCACTGACTCTCTTTGCGTCACAGCATTTACTTGAAAGTAATTTTACTTTTGGAGCAAGACAGTATGTTACAC
>NW_009954215.1:1043093-1054735 GCF_000747805.2 Chaetura pelagica | reverse complement strand
GCAGGTAGAGCCTGGCTGCACAAAAAAAGTTGCTCCACAACATATAAGGCTCATCTTAAATTGATTAGAGTACATTTCATATTGCCTTGGATATGGAGTTATTACATATTATCTACATTCAGAGTAAGAGTTATTGCCTTCTGTTAATTTCTAGAGTATTTCAGGAATAACTCATGTGTAAAGAAGTTGAAATAGGCCAGGGAGACTGAAATATAATCCCACATAAACACATACAGTCAGACCCCAAAAGTGTGGAAATTCTATATTTGAGTTTCAAAATGAAATTAACTTCCTGTTACATTAACAAGTGAATAAGCAAGCTACTTTATTCCAGTTAAATAAACTGTTACCTTCAAGCACTTTGTCTTCTTTTAATTATACAGCCAAGATAACTGCCAAGAGACCTGTAAAGCACCTACATACATATTCTTCTTAGCCAGATTATCAAATTTGACATTTCCTACCCATAAACTTGGAGTTTACTGTATCAAAAATGCAAATTCAGCTTCAGCTGAGCCCATGGATACTAATGTTTGGGTGCCATAGTGCAAGGCAACATCGGGTAACTATTTTGGTGTCTGTTTACTGGATACATAATTACAAGCAGTAAGTACATACATTTTTCCATCATTCTTAGAAAACCACCTTTCACACTTCATTATCGCTTGTTAATGCCTACTGTTGGTTTGATTGAAGCGTGTAGGTTGTACTATACTTACCTGCAAATAAAGCACCTTCATTTGATTCTCAAGTTACTTCAGAAGCTCTCCCTGTTATTACATGCCTGTTTTTCATATTATGAATTTCAAGCAATTTACAGCTTTTGTGTTTCACTTAAAATTTTGTTTGTTGGTGGCACAAAAGTAAAGCTTGACTAGCAATTCCTGCCTTTTTCTATTCATGCTTTCCCTCATGGGATGTAATTTAACTCATATTATTAATGCGAATTATTCATTTCTGAAAATCTTTCAAGTATGTCTGAACCAAGCAGGTTCCTATGTGTACTACCCTCAGAAGGAGAGGAAGATGCATATTACAAAGTTTCCATCCTTTGATATACATGTGATTTAATGACAGAATATACATAATTATATATTTATCAAAAGATACTCTAAGTTAAAATCTGTGTCTAGATGGGCTACTGTGCCCAGTGAAAATCTGTTTTCTACCAGAAAATTGCAATTTTTAGGACTTCTTCAAATGCAAGTTTGTTTGTACAAAGTAAAGACTGTTACATCTCAGAATTCTCAAGACAAACACATAAAACCGTAAAGCAAGTGAACCAAATATCTATATGGTTTATTTTATTTAATATAAAATTACATTAAAAGCTCTGGAACAGGCTGCCCAGAGACACTGTGGAGTCTCCTCTGGAGATATTCAAAACCCACCTCGATGCAATCCTTTGTAATGTGCTCTAGGGGACCGGTTTTAGCGGGGGGAGTTGGAGTAGATGATCTCTAGAGGTCCCTTCTGACTCCCTTCTGTGATTTGGTGAAGAATGCATGGATTTGGGACATATGTTACTATGTTACATAGTAATATGTTACATATTACTACTTATATTGTGCCTACAATATTTCAGTTTATTCTAAAAATAAGGCATTCATTTTACCTGCTTTCAGAAATGTATAATTAGAAGCAACTCTAGTAAGTTGTCTAGTGTCTAACTCTGTAACAGAGTTTTTAACCACAGACTGTAAACTCAGTAACTGTATGGTGTCACTTTTCCATGGAATGAAGGTCAGTTCACTACAACAAAATCCTATCAGCTATTTCCTTCAGGTTTCCTCTTTTGGTAAAATGTTTGCCACAGGAAAAAAAAGTAGGTGGACAATCAACACTGCTGGAATTAGAGGGTTGTTTTTTTTCCAAATTGTGTTCTATTAGGTAAACAAACTGAAAGACTGCTAGAATGTGGTTTATCTATCAGCTTGTACATGTCCATGGGCACACAAACCCAAAATGAGGAGGATTCTCAACATTGTGAATTACAACACTTAAGTCTCAGTTAAAGGTAGGTTACTGAATTCTTATTGACTGTTTTGAAAACAGAAAACTTTGCTTTCCATGCTGGTTTTGCTAGCTAAATTACAGAAACACACTGCCAGCCTGTCAGTTCTCACTCCCTCTCTCATAACTTTTGGATAAATTGACAAATTTTGATCAAATTTGACAAAAGGACCTGGTCTCAAAGATATCAATTTCCAACAAATTTCCATCAGAACTGACAGTTGAGTAGGAGATAAAGACTGGCATGAGTCTTCCCAGTGAGGAAGCTGTATAAGCTCAGCTATTATCTATTATGCTCGTGTATATATATCAGCCACACAATCCAATTGCATGTAATTCAGAAGCTATCATGAGTCTTCTGTTTCTCACCCAGCCACGCACTAGGGAACAGAGGAGTTGTTGGCAATATATTTTGGAATCTGGGGAGAAACTAGGTTTTAGCAATGAAAAGTAAACAAAGAAAGGAAATGTAGTTTGATAGGACATAACTTCATTTGAAACCAAGCTTCAGCACTGTAATCAGATGAATTTGGTACAAGTTTGTAAAGTGTTTCTAATCACTAACCCACTATAATTCGAAACAGTAAAAAGCAATTGTGATTTAACAGGGTTGCAAACAAATTGCTGTTTGTATTCTCCAGTCTTAATTCAAGTAGGACAGTATCCCAGAGTGCAACTGAATTTTTTTTGTACAGACACCCCCTTAATCTAGGAGGCCACATGTAATCAAAACCTTTATAGATGGGTTTGCACTGGCTCTGTTGGTAATTACACATTTGGCACCTGGGTTGTTTGGGACATATCCCAGCTTATTAAAACCTCAATAACTGGAATCTTTTAAGATTCTCAGTACATTGTGGAAGAACTCTTTTACCTTTCCAGGCTTTTGTCTGGATGATCCTTGGCCCACATTTATCTGAGAGAATCCCAGTGTTGCCAGCTCTTTATTTCCGTTCAGTTCTGCTGATGCCAGCCCCTGGCTCTGAAAGATTCAAATACGCTGTGCTTCCTTCCAGTCTCCTCAGCCAGTCTCACCACCACCACATAAGGAGGAAAAACAAGATTCCTCCCAAACCCCTCCTCCTGTTTGCTTTCCCTGCTTATTCAGGACAAGGAGTACATCACCTTTTTATGCAAACGCATCATACCAGGACCTTGTGTTCTGTTCTTTTTCTACTATGAATCCTTGATTTCTCAAGTCACTGCTTTCAAAGACTGTATTCCATTCTGTCAACTAAGTACTTTACTTATATCTGCTCAAACCTAATAAACACTCCAGAACTAGAGGTCCATCAATGTTACTGAAAATAGTTGTTTGAATTATCATATAAGCAATCCTATCCCTCCCTCGTCCAGATGTTACAGAACATAAGCGATAAGAAATCATTCCAAAGAAATCTGCATTGCAGTCATCATCAAAGTGATTAGATAAAGAAAAGCTGATAGGACACCACACAGTAGGCAAATCACTGTGATCTTCATAGAGAAAGGTAATGGATTTATTTTTCTTCTTCTTTTAAATACAGCTTTTCTTCTAGATTCAGAATATTTTTAGCACCCACATAAGCATCTAGTATTAAATTGCAGAAGTTCCTTAGAATCTGAGTAAAAAAGCAATGATAGATCACTGTGATTCTCCTGTCCTTGTTCAGTAATCAAAGAATCATTTACAGACTGAATTACTTCGAACAGCAGAAATCACACAGCTCCATCTTGTGGAAGACACGATTCTTTGTGTAATGTCACAGCTCAGTTCAAGTCCTACAGTTGACTCTCACTTTTATTCATGATGTAGCTTCAGATGTTTTTACCTACAGGATTTTATGTACTGTAGATATTTTCTTTAATGTGTAATATACACAACTTCACCAACAGCAGGAAAAATCTGCCTAGCATTTCTATTTATATTCTTCTGTTTCAATTTATTTTCACATCCCATTCTCCCAAACAGGCTTATTTCAACAGTTCATGTTTGTACCATGTGGTGCAAGAATCAGATACTTAATGTTCTTTCTGTCCTCCTTCTTTGCCCTGTAAAAGGTTGAACACTTCACTGAAGTGCCCTCAGTGAACATACCATCAATTAGTTCCAAAAATACGAGATTTTCAGCCTTTGCAGGAAGCATATACAATACCCGTTAAGTGCCACAAAAGTGCAAAACAGCAGACCTTGTCTCATTCATGGAAATCCACACAGAACTCTAACCTGTAATGTTTCCACAATCTAATGCTATCAAATTAAAACAAGCCATAACAACTTTTACCTTAGATAAACCAGGTAACTTGTCAAAACAAATATTCAGTCTGTCACCACATGGTCATTATTTCCATCAATCACAGTAGTGACAATTATTCACCTGGTTTTACACTTTCTTTTCATTCACTGTTCAGTTCATACAGTGACCAGGTCACCACCATCACAGTCTCAATGAATAACAAAGATTCATTAAAAGATCCAAATGTTATAAACTCCGTATTTAATATGAACAAGTCTCAAACACAAGACCCAAAGATTAGCTACAAATTTAATACTAATAAAAATTACTAAATAGGAGTTAATCGAATTTAAAACTAAAAATCACTAATTGTTCAACTATATAGTATTTATACATAAAATTTTATGCCATGTCATAAAAAAAAAAAAAAAAAATGTATTTTTGGCTATACATTTACTTAGAGAAAGTGTATTAAAACATGGCTATCAATAGAGGTCCACAAACTGAAAGCCGTTAAGAAAAACATTCCTTCATCTTTAGTATGTAACTTATAAAGACATCACAACATATTTTGATATTTGGAACAATACTTTGTGTTAGGAGAAGAAGGTATTTTCCTAAATTGCAGTCTAATGTAATACTTCTCTATCAGATTATCACAGCCCATATTCACTCAGGTTTTCTGAAAAAGCAACAAGTAACACAACTCTTGGGACTATTTGCAGGTGACTCTGGCAACATATTTCCCATGAATTTACAATTGAAATACATGACTGGTTGCAAATGACCATAAATATTCCCTCAAATCTTCTAACTTAATTAAAAGGATAAATTATCCTAAGTATTTTCATCTTTTTTAATTAGTTTTAAATTAATTTTCAGTGTGAGAGGCAGATGTCCTAAGAGTAAGGAATTGCACAAAGGAGCGTCTGCTGATCTTCAGATATACCAGATGAATGTCAACATGATAATCAAAACCAGCTGCATATTCAAATACTGTTTTGGACTACAACAGTCAGAGGCTCCCTGAATTAAGACATATAAGTAAAAAAAATGCTGTAGAAAATCTCCCAAAAATCTTCCAAAATCTGTATCTTCAGCAAACACGCCAAGACTTAAGGAAGAAAAAAACAGAATGGCATCTTGATTGTTTCTCTGTAAAGCCCTGTTGAGATGACTCAATACCACTTCACTCCCCTGAATTCACTTTCCATACTGAGAAAGGTTATGGCACTCCTCTTTTTTGGCAGAAGTCAAAATACTAACTCTCTGGGTATGACTGACAAATATACCTCATTTCTTCTGCCAACATTTTGTTTACTGTATGAAATTTCAGGAGGAGTATCAACTTTATTTATTTATGTTAAGTCTTGAAGTAATTTTTGTTTCTCTGAGAAGTATTAGTATTACTCTGAAATACTGAATCACAAAGTCTAGAGAAAGAATGAAGGAAAAGAACAACAGAAAAAAAACTTCCCAAGGTTCATATTCCAACCTGACCATAGCTGTCAATACTTACAAGAAACAGGTACTTCTGAACATAGGTCGATGCTATAGTTCATCTTCTTTACCCAATCAGTCTTTGAATCATATTGCAGATTCTGTCAACATAGCTGCCAATTAGCGCCAATCATGGCAGGTTTTTCTGTAATGTGGACACCTATTCAAGAGAAATAGGGCTGATACTAGCAATCTACTTTGTATCTATATTGAAAGAGCCTTTGTTACTACCAAGGTCAGCCTGGTTGAAATAGATATGAAAAACTTAATCCTTCACCATAAAACAAACTACATTGTGCACTTTATAGCTGGAAGTACTCTGAGGCTTTTCACAGAGGTGCCAAGAGACTAGTGCTAGAAAGATAACATAATTTATTCAATAAGGCTACAATTATTTCATTCCCCAAAAGTAGAGCATTAGAAATTATGTTAATTAAGATAAATATTAAGAAAGTATTAAAGCATTATCACAAGACAAACGAAACAACAAAGGAGTTGCTGACTATTAGAACTGCTACAAATAATACTTTACAGTGATACCCTGTGTTGTGTGAGGTACTGAGAAGATACCTAATTACACACTGTCTGGCAGCAGTAATCTGGCACATTTAATCATCCTTAACCCTTTCTATTTTCATTACTTTAGTGAATACCACTAAAATTCAAATGTTATCGAAACATGGCATTAGAAATAATTTAGTATTTCCTATTTTAGACTGAAAAATACATTATTAAATGTTAGTTGAGGTGGGTTGTTCTAGTTAAAAACAGGACAAAGTGCAGTACAAACATACCTGCATCTTCAATGCGTTTCCCAGTCCATCCATTTATCTGCTCCAATACATGCATATTTTGAATAAGACACTGAAAGTGTAATCCTGAATTCCCTTGTAATCTAAACGGCAGATTTGGCTGCAGAAGGAATCAAATATCAGACTTAGGGTTGAGTTAATTAAACAGCAACATTCCTAGAAGACTTTGCAGGTAATCAGTTTTAATATAAAGGCTCTTGTTTTATTATTCATGACTATGACTATGATTCCTTGGATTCTAAATTCCTTTATCGATGTTCAAGGAGTTTTAAGAGCCTCATTGTACATCTCTTATATAGGATTATGAACATTCGCAAATGGGGTCACATAATAATGCTTCAAAGGCTAAAAAGTTAGATCAAGACTTTTTTCCAAAACTCTTTAAAATATTTTAAAATTAGAAGGCCTGCCCAATATATATTGCCATATTCAAAGTCGTAGCATTCTATGTGAATTTTAGCAACATCTTTTTTCATATAGATATACATATATATAAATATATATAATTTTTCTCTCTCCCTCACAGTGGTTGATAACAGCACAAAGGAATATGGGAAGGCAGATTTGGTACATTAAGAGTGTATCAAAAAAGGCACAGCAGAAGAAATAATACTTTCTTACACTGAGCTATTAATGGTACTGAAATTGTAACATTCATTTGTTAAGATGAATATGCCTGACTGTAGGTTTTCTTCTTAGTCTATATATTTTGATTATATGAACCCCACAGCTCAGCAGTAAATTACTGCAATTAAGTTTGATTCTTTAGGATCTACAGTAGTAGCATAAGTACATCTCATGGCAGAATCTAGAATTCCACTCTAAACTCTCCTTTAAAATGTTTGTGTAAAGAGAGCAGTTACATTCAAAAGTGCTGACAAACTTCACCAGCAATTCTAGAGAGATACAAGGTAATACCAGTTTCTTATAATTCCAAGGAAAATGTAGTGTATCAGTCACAGTAATGTGTGAAATAGAAGTACAACTTCAGTTCATTTATTAAAAACACCTTAAGCTTTCAGTCACCAATTTTGTATACCAAATGCAGACATTTCAATGAGAATCTTAGCTTACAGAAAAAATGTTTTTCATGCTGTTCCTTTTTAATTTTAGTAGCACATCCACTGTGAAACTAGCACCACTCCATCTGTGAAACTATACAGTCAGACATTTTACCTCATAACAAATCTGAGAAGCTCACGACTTTTTCTATATGAGTACAGAAGAACTTGACACAAAACAAACTGCAAATAATCAGATGTAAGATGTAACTCTAGAATAAAATTATATCCCCCCCTTTTGTTAGGTGAAGCCACAAAACAAGTGTCAATAGAGATTTGGCAAGGGAAGTGGGAACAAAATATGAGAACTAGGAGAACTAAGAGAGATCCCATAGTAGAAGATCTGCCAGGAAGTCACAAGTAATAACAACAACTAATCCACTGAATTAAATTTGACGAAGTGTGACATTAATCAAGATAGACATTTATTTCTGATTTAAAAAAATCAGTTTCCATGTATGATACACTTCTTTTGTTCTTGTTTTCAAAAGTTCCCAGTGAACTACTGGACACTTCCCAGTGCTGAATTAATTTAACTTACAAAGTGTGCTTTTCTTTGTGAAAGTTACTGTGCAGAACAATTAATTGTTGCTCTAACACTACAGTATAATTTAGAAAAGGATACATATATGTAGTAGACATACTGGAGAATTTTGCCATAACTTGTAAATCCTGTCAATAGATCATTCAAGGGGAAAAGGTAGCACAGAACTGGAACAAATCAAGTACTTTCTTCTTATATCGCAACAGACTTTGAAGTTCCCAAATAGCACTTGATCCTCTTTCGTTAGTCAGTGCACAAACACAAAATAGAGGATTTTGCAGATGTCACCTGACAAGCAATAGCACTGCTCACTTCACTTGACTCCACTCTGAAGAACAACCAGCAAAATTAAGCACATCCATACATCTCAACCACTTGCAGCTGAAATTATGATATACCTGCATGAAGACACTGCCCTGTGAACTGAAATGGCTGTGGCACACATACGTGTTCCAATAAGCTACAAATACGGGGAAACCATAATGGCACTTTTTTTAATAGCCAAATTATTCACTATGGCTTTGGCAAACGCAGTAAAGCCATGATTAAGAAAGCTGCTTCCTTCCTCCAAAAACCTCAACAAACCCCCTTTGCAGCTCCTTAATAAAGTTATAACTTGCAGCATTCATCTGTTAAATAAAAATTCTTGCAAAAACTGAAGCAATCAGAAATCAGTTCCATGCATATTCTGACAGTTGTAATGGCTATGGAAAGCATCTCTAGTAATTCAGTCTTTGTCTCAAAGCATGAGAGGCATTCTCCCACCTTGCAGGGTCTCTTTGGAGCATATTTATGTGGATGAGCTCTTCGGTATTGTTTTCTGCCCAGGCTTCCCAAATAGCTGCTTAAGTAGCACTGAGGGCTGGCAGAATCACTACAAGTTTTACAAAAAAAAAAAGGATACTGTTTCTTTATTCTGTTTTTCAAGCTGTCCTAATTTTAGCCACCCTTTACTATTAGAAATTTTGGGGAACCTGAAAACAAATGATGCAGGTTTAAACTGCATTTTTTAAATTCATGCCTTTTTAGTATCTATATTATCTTCACTGACATGGACTTGCATCTTTAGAATTCTATTCACTCTCCTGGAAAGTGGTTTAAGCCCTTTTGTAAGTTTCTCATATAATGAGATTTTCTTATCTGTATAATTCCTCATTAACAAAAACAAAGATTACATCTCTAAAACAATCTAATTGTTTTCTTAGCAAGAAAATAATTAAATGATCAGGACATCTGTAGGCCTCACACTTTCAAGGATCTAAGAAAATGTTCAAAATCAGATGAGACTTTTGAGTGTTATATTGGTATTTCATTACCTTTAAGTCTAGAAACTATTAAAGTGGGATATTCTACATAGTCACCACATATATTATTTATATATGAGGCAAAAGTAGAGGGAAAAAAAATTAAGGTTGTTCAGAATACTTAAGAACACACTGCATGTGTCTTTAACCTAGCTTTGTGATTGTCTATGGAAATCATTAATAGATGCTTAAGTTTAATTCTGAGTTTACTGAAGACAAAGAACATCGAACACACTCGCTGTTATTTGTATGGCAATTACCCCTAAGGGTAATTGAAGGTGAAGAAGTCAGTAATTCCAGGGTCTCATCGTCTGTGCAGAGCCACCGTAGGATGACAGTGTACCTTTCCCTTACTAATGTTCCCTATCCATCAGACCAGTGCCCAAATCAGTTCTTTAACTGGAGTTCATTTTTAACTCAGCAAAAGCATGTCATGTTTAATTTTTACAATTGCTTCCTTGAAAAAGAATAATTAGGTTTTCCTTTATAGGGGAAATATTTTTTGACCTGTGAAGAATGGTCTGTATGTAGACTGCTGAAGAAAAATCTATTTCAGCCAATTACAAATTACAGAAAGTGTCCACCTCAGAACTAAATATTCTAAGAACATTAATATATGTAGCTCAAAGATGGCTTATAATACATTTCCAAATTATGGAAATTTTTTTTTTCAATTTCTGGTGTATATTTAAACCTAGATAGAAATACCAAGATTTCTATTTTTGCTCATTTTCATAGAAAGGAAGGTTGTTATCTAAAAAACCTAGACCACAAAACTATCATTAATTCAGTTTCACTTCAGCAGTCTTATCTTTTAACTGTAAACTCCAACAGGTCTTTGTTTCCACCGAAGGTACTATGTGGTGTATGACATAATGATACAAGATAACTCTAATAACAGGACTATGGGTGTTACCCTCTTAAGAATGATCAGCTAGTGAGTTTAGGAACTAGCATGTCGATAAATCTAATGAGATAATTAATCAAAATGTGAATAGAATTTGAAGAAAATATACATTATTTTATTTATTGTAAAGTTGGTTCTGTGGGAAATTACAAAATGTGACATTTTTTAGGACATTTCAAAGAAATTGGCCCAAGTCTTCATTGCTAACACAACTGAGGTTAAAACATTGCCTAGATCAGTCAGAGATGTTTCTCTGTAGATAATGGGGTCAATCAGACTAAAATTGAAACAGCAAACCAAGCCAAAGACACAATGAAACCCCACAGATTAGGAAAGCTCACCACAATATACAGCTAAAAATAATTTTTACTCTAATTGAAAGATAGGATAGAAGACAAAATAAAACGTTGATTTCTAAAAGTTTTACATAAATTATCTAAATATTGGCTTTCTTCTCACGGGGAGTCCTCCTCAGCTCTTTACAAGGTCATTAACCAAAGTTCATTAAGATGATGTATAAACAGTGTTACTAGTTTTCCAAGGCTGTTGCATTATACAAATGGGCAAATTAATGACTTAAGTCATTGTTTCTTGCATGTTTTTCTTCCCTAGTAATGATCAATAACTTGTCAAAATTAAAATAAATAAACATTTGTCAAAAAATATCTTAAAGAGGAGATTAATATTATTATTGATGATCCCAAGAATAACAAGTGATGCAAGTAATAATCCGACCTCCAAGAATTTGTTCTACTACACCTTTCATACGGTGTGACCACGTTGAAGTAAAGAGGCCAGGCAATGCCTTTTTAAGGCACGCAAATACAGGCCTGTCTTGGGGGGCTGATAACGGGCTGTGCCAGCTGCTTCTGAAAGCAGGTGTGAGGGGCCCCTCGCCCCGGCGGGAAGGAACTGCCCTCTCCGAGCTGACTGACCTCGGGACGCTAAAACATGAGGTACCAAAAAAATACCGACGTACTGAAAGCTCGTGAGGAACGCAGCTGAGGGTCAGCGCGGCTGGGCTTCGCTACTTGGAAAATGCAGGATATCAGTATCAAACAACAAGTAATTTGTAATGAAAAACGGAAAGAACAAACCTATTTTACGAGGAGAGGGATGCTGAGCTCCCAGGGATGTCTCAGGGCAGAGAACCCGTTTCCCACCTCACCCCGCGGCAGCCCCGCCTCAGGCGCCTCGCGCGCTGGGCGGGAAGCCCCACAGCACGCGGGGCTGGAGGACCGCGAGCGCGCGGCCGGCAGGGGGCGGTGCCTGCGCCGCGCACACC
>NW_009954215.1:1038352-1042540 GCF_000747805.2 Chaetura pelagica | reverse complement strand
GGGAGGCCGAGGGGCTCCTCAGGCCGGGTTGCGGGCTGGCGGGCAGGGCAGGCTCTGCCCCGGCCTCTGCTCTTGCTGGGAAGTAAAACAAGTGCAAGATCACTGTCAGAAAACAGATTTCTGACAGCCTGCTCCAGTAACTGAGACAAAATAGCTGGAAACCTCATCAGATCTGTTCCTCTCAACTTTTTAAAAAATGAGAGGCAGTGCCAAACACTCAAAACAATAATGTCTTGCCTTTATAAACAACCTTTAGTATCACTGGACATAAACCAGAGCCTTGGACATCTGCTGAGCATGCCTATTGGATTGGCATCAGTGCTCTCCCCCTGGCTCGCACGGCTGGCTCACCAGCCCCGTTCAGCATCAAATCGGGGGTCGATTTGATGCATCACGCAGCGCAATGAAGTCTAGATAATGACGAGCTAAAATAAGCAGAGATTTATAACTTTAATGTAGCTAGTGAGCAGAAGGGGGTGAAACTTGTTGACACGTTTGTCCCTGCTTGTATAGAAAATGCTGCCGTTTCCCTGGAACCAGAGACATTTCCCACCGTCAGGGAATTGATGTTGTGGGGGTTTTCTGTAGTCACCATCATAAAATAAGTCACCATAAATATCACAGCTGTAGTTTATAAGCTTCAGCTTGCTTTATGTGACCTGTTTGCTGTAGTTGTCTTTGATAGCAGGTGAGTGGTTTAAAAGACTATCTCTTCCCAGTTTTCTGCTCTTAAGTCAGAATTGCCTACTCTCGGAAAGAGCTATTAAAATATAAGAAAATGTAAACCTTTTTGAGTGACAGTTGTTCATATTTGACTAAGTATTGTCTAGGTTCTACTGAAAATACATAGATTTTTAAATCACCTGGATGAGTTTATTCATTCTTAGAAGAAAAAAATGGTAATTCTGGCTTCCTTAGGTAGTACATTATGCTGTCATGCTCCTAATTAGTTTTTGACAGCCTCTCAAAATTAAAACTATGTATAATTAAGGGGGTTTTGCATCCATTTAATTAGTTACAATAATGATGTCTTGTATTTTTATTGTATTTGGTTTAGGAGTATTTTATTGATCAGCTGAGGTCAGATGGAGTTGTTCATCTTCCTCGGCGTGTTACCAATGAAATTGCAAATAATACTCGATATGAATTTTACACACAAGGAGGAGTCATCTTTGCAACAAGTCGAATCCTTGTGGTTGATTTTCTCACTGACAGGATTCCTGCAAATCTCATTACTGGTAAGAGTTCAATGAAATAAAGGTAAGGCTGTCTGTGTGAAAATACTCTAAAGCTTAATTCATTATGAAGAGTTCACATAACCAATACTGACATTGAAGATTTATTCCTTTTCTTCCAGAAAGACTGAGGTAAAAGGAACAAACATATAGTTCTTCCATTATGTTTTTTAATAAATTGCTCCAACTTTGTTTGCCTTATTTAACCATACCATTTGAAAATATCCACATTATTTTTAGATAATGGATCATGCATTTGTAGGGCTTTCTGTGATGGAACAAATCAGCAGTAAAACCATGCCATTGACATAATAAATATAATATTCAGACTGACTTTCAAAGAATAATTGATTGTACTTGGTGAAATAGTGTCCTGTGGTCTCTAGGACACTGGCCTATGATTAAACTGATTTAAGATGTCATGTTTTATCAACCATGCAAACTACCTTTTTGCATTGCCAGATTACTCCTAATCACATTTTTCATCAAAAAATAGCAATACCTTACTAATCTCGGTCTTGACACACCTTGGACACTATCTAAATAGCAGTATTATGAAATAGTGCTGTTACTGTCACTGTAAAGATTTTGGAAACCTTTGTGACCTTTGTTGTTGTTATGTAGAAGTTATATGTGAAAGATGTTACAGTTACCTTTTCCTACTCATGTTCTGTTCTCTTCTCCCCAGCCACCACTGTCTGTTCTCTTATAAGCTGGAAACCCTGTTACAGGCTGGAGAGTTAGTAAAATAAATACCTAAGAGTCAGGAATATGACAGAACAATACAACAAAAATACAATTTATTGTTATCTAAATGTTAGCATCTTAATGGCTAAACATAACTGAATATTGAATGCTTAGAAGAATATTTCTGATGCATCCCTCTCCTTTTCATTCAATGTATGACAAGTTTTACTATATAAAACATTTTGAAGAATTTTCTGCTAGAACTAAAGGACACCAGATTTCTCAATTCTGGTATTTCTCTGTTTAAAAAAAGAAGTGAACACATTTTCTGGGCAACCTACTTCAGTTTCTCTTCTCCTTGACTCCTTCCTCTCTACTTTTCTGTCCTTCCAAAGAAGAAAAAAAAATGAAAAAAATCCCACACTCTTAGATTTAGCTAGTATGAAAAGAAATACACTAAAGATTTAGAAAATAGCCGTGTCCTGAAGTGACAGTTGTTACCGTTTTTGCATACCCACTAGAGGTCAGTCTGACAGCAGCTTTGAACCACTTGGTGCTTTGTCTAATACTCGGGTAACACCGGTTCCGTTGGAAACAGATCATCGGTGTGTGAAACTGTACGACAAAAACTTGTAGTAATTTCTTAATAGCAAAAAAAACCCAGAGTAAAGTGTTTCCAGGCATTATAAATAATGTTCATAAAATCAGTACAGAATCACATGTGAATTAACGTATGATGAACTCAAATTCAGCTAATGAAGATATCACTGCAGTACAGAGTAATTATTCCTGGTGGTTTTGGCCAAACAGAAGTTATGTGCTTAATATCATAGTAAAACTGTTGCAAGTAAGCTCCAGGGCTTACACAGCAGTATGAACTCACTTCATGAGCAGATAAATATTGACTAAGAGTAGAAAGATATTATGATAAAATCAGTAGTCTTTCAGAGTCATCTCTTTACAAACAGGAAGATGTTCACAAATGAGTCTGATCATTATTACGTCCTGAAAAAGTTGCTCAGAGGAGAGATGTAAGAATACTTAGAAAAATACCTTTTAGTGGATTATTCCATTACTTGATAGTGAATGGCTAGCAGTTATATGGAAGACTTTCACATGCTTTTTCATTTACAAAACAAAGGCATCGTAAAATCAGTGGCTGGGTTCTGAGTTGAAGAAATTTTTTACAGAAGTTAAATACACTCTAGTTTCCCATCATATGTAGGTACAAAGTAAAACATGTCATGTTTGCTTCCATTTTAAGAAGTCATTTATTATTTCACCAGAAGCTGGAAGCAGATAAAAGTACCACATAGGACTCACTTCACTAGGGTGACAGTGAAAAAATGTCATGTGCTATTTAAGACAATATGCCTGAGAAAAGATAAGCCTTGTTTTTAACAGGTCTTGGCTAATCGAAGTGTAAATCACAGAAGTATTCACCTCAAATGCTTCGTGTAGATAAACTATTGGTTCACTTCTCTGTATTAAACTGTGCACATTAAATCATCTTTTCCTAACACCTATAGCCAGAAAATGGGTAGTGTGTTCATACAGCTGATGGTATTCTTTGTCCTTAAGTGTAGATATGAGTAGCAGAATGGGAGGGAAGCAAAATAAATCTTCTCTGAAGTTCTTTATGCAAACAGTTCAACTGTGACTAATGAAAACTATTTGACAAGTCTGTAATTCCAGAACTTCTCTAACAAAACAATTGAAATATCACAGTCTTGAAGATATCAAACTTGCTTTGTTGTAATAGCATGCAATGTCTTGCATTTGCTTTTACTCCTCTTAAAAGGCTGAAGTTAAAGTTTTGCCTTAGCAGTAAAGAATATTCTACACTAATAAGTCCTTCCACTCAAGCACAAGGTTTCTTTTCCTAAAGATTCATTATTATCCTAGTTCTGTTATCTGGGGATTCCATGGTGCTGAGACTGAAGAATCACTTGGATTGAACCCTGGAAATTTTGTTCAACCATCACTTTCAAATATTTAAATTCCTAAGGTACCTTATTTAAGAAAATAAATGTTATAAGAATAAGGCAGTTTTGAGGAAAAATCTACACAAAATAGGACCTTTACTTTTCTTGTAACCTGAAAACCTTTTCTTTTGCCAGGCATTTTGGTATACAAAGCACATAGAATCATCGAGTCCTGTCAGGAGGCATTTATCTTGCGCCTGTATCGCCAGAAGAACAAGCAAGGCTTCATCAAAGCTTTTACAGATAATGCAGTTGCATTTAACACTGGCTTTTGCCATGTG
>NW_009954215.1:1035687-1038320 GCF_000747805.2 Chaetura pelagica | reverse complement strand
GAAAGAGTGATGAGAAATCTTTTTGTCAAGAAACTTTATCTGTGGCCCAGGTAAGGCACCTCTTCACCTCATTGGAGTTTAACCTTAAACAAAGATGAAGGATGTTACAGTGGCTTCCCATGAAGATGGTGTATGAGGAGGTCACGCTGCTAATCTGAATAACAAACGTTATTCAAGTTTTGACAGAAAAAGTGGTCTTAAGATGCTAAATTTCTGTAAGTGTTTTTGAAAACAGAGAACCAAATTAAATCTGTAGGGAGCTGAACCTTATAGCGTAGTTGTCCTTTTAGCCAATACAAATCACAGCAGAAAGTGACATTGTTAATGGCTTAAGAAAGAATTCACTTACTGAACAGATTATTTATGCCATGAAGTAAGAGCAATATAGTCTTTTAGTTCTGCCATTCATTGAAGTATTTGTTTCCACATGTGATGAAACCCTATGCATCTCTTCCTACATGCTAGATTTATTTTTTCAATGTTCTTTTACATGTATGTTGTGTATGAAGAATATTTCTTGCTGACAGATAGAAACCAAATTGCCAAGTTTGTGACAGCATTAAATCTTCCAGGAAAAAAAGCCACAAATGAAACTGGGCACTTCAGCTATTCATGGGTTCAAAGCAGTAATTTTCCATGGATCCTTCAGCAATGCTATAGGTTTGCATGACTGGAATGACTAGTCACAATTGTAGAATAGATGGCTTTCTGAGGCTATTCATAAGATTGCAGTCTTCACATCAGTAGAAATTTATTTATTTTGCAATTAACATATTTGTAAATGTTTAAAACAAATGTAGTTTATGCAAACTCTTGAAGTCAAGCAGACCATTCTTGTTGTTTTCCTCTTAGATTTCATATAGCAGTGAACTCATTTTTAGAGAAGCATAAACCTGAAGTAGTGGAAATACATGTGTCAATGACCCCTGCTATGCTTGCTATCCAGACTTCAGTCCTGGACATTTTGAACGCTTGTCTGAGAGAACTCAAACGTTGTAATCCAGCTCTTGAAGTAGAAGATCTTTCTTTAGAAAATGCTATTGGTAAACCTTTTGACAAGGTAACCATTTTGATTGTTTTGCTGTGTCTCACTAAAGAGATGTCAACCTTTAAACTGGCTGCCATGCAAGCAAAAATGTTACTTATAAAATAAATAAATAACCAGCAGCAACTGAGTATTCTCCTGTTACTGGTACGAGGAGAGAAACTGTTGATCTGTAATGGTGATGTTACAGTTGCCAGTGGGGTTTTTGGTGTGTTGGTATTATTGTGGGTATATTACTACTATTACTGTGATAGAGATGGCTGCAATTTCAGCAAATAAGTATGCACACTTACCTTTTTTTCCTCTTGAATTTCCTTCTTCTATTTTTTTCTCTATTAGGAGAAGCACTATATATAATACATAATACACACATGCATGCATTTAATCTTGATGTGAGGCCTTCTGTACTTTAAATATTTGGAGGGTTTTTTCGTAGGCTGTGTAGGTTGTATATCTGCATGGTACTCATCTTATATTGAAAATTATATGACACTACTTAGATAAAGTAAAAAAGAATTATAAAGGATACAAAATACTAAAGGCACATGCCAGTACCAGTAAAATAAAGGATTTTTTTTTACTTTACCAGTATTTTATTATTATATGTAAAGGAAAATATATACTGAAAGTGTTAAATTATACACATCTGCTAATTGTTGAAATGTTTTACATTATATTAACTTTGCAAAAAATGGTTACTTACCAAAACAAATACCTCACCATCACATCTTTAGGTGGGTATGTTTAATAACTTCGCAAAATTTGTGTTGTCCTCCCATAAAGAATTTTAAAAAAAAAAGCATTCTTGCCTTGTTTAGTATACTATATGTTTGACATCCTGAACTTTCCAATTTTTATTTCTAGACAATACGTCACTATTTAGATCCTCTCTGGCATCAACTTGGAGCTAAGACAAAATCTTTGGTCCAGGATTTGAAGATACTACGTACTTTGCTGCTGTATTTAACTCAGTATGATTGTGTCACTTTCCTAAATCTTCTGGAGTCACTGAAAGCAAGTGAAAAAGCTTTTGGTGAGAATTCAGGTAAATACTGAATAACCATACAAGTTAATGCATGAAACAGTGACATGTTGATATTTTTAATTAACATGACCAAGCATCTGAAGGTATCTAATTAGATTTTACATAACCAGCCATAAGGACGTAGGTTTTTATTGACAGATGATGCTTTCATCTTCCCACTTAACTGCTGTTACTTAACAGTGTGAGATTTGCATGACATTTCTGTCTTGTATTAAGCTACACAGCAAGCAGGTAGCACAGGTATTCCAGATGAGACACTTAGGGCTTTTGGGTTGAAACACACACATTGCAAATGTCAAACTGCTGCTGTTTTCTTTTCCCCTTTAGGTTGGCTGTTTCTTGACTCCAGTACTTCAATGTTTGTAAATGCTCGAGCTAGAGTTTATCGCATTGCAGATGAGAAACTGAATCAGAAGGGCAAAGTCTCTGAAAAAAGTGATGTAAAGAAGGAAAATGGTACTGATCATTCCTAATTTTAAGTTTGAGAGTGTCACACGATTTCAAATGCTCTGTATATTATTACTCCTTGTGCTGTTTTTCCCT
>NW_009954215.1:960413-1035556 GCF_000747805.2 Chaetura pelagica | reverse complement strand
ACATGATTGAACACAGCTCAAGATCTCAGTCCGTTAGCTGGGATACATTGAGACATAATCTGAGTTCAAAAAGCATATAATAACATGAAAGAGAAGAATTGAGGGGTTCTAAGCTTGCTCAGCTGATCATATGTAGTCTGTTGAATATCATATTTGCCAACAACCATCACTCTGTTGCTATCTGAGCAGTAATTTAAAGTTGTGAAGGGTATTTTGGCTATAAGAGTTGTTATGTTCAATCTTTCTTTGTTTCAGAACTGAAAAGGGAATTAGTTCTAGAAAGTAACCCAAAATGGGAGGCTTTGAGAGAAGTGCTGAAAGAGATTGAAAATGAGAATAAGAGCAGTGAAGACCTTGGTGGTCCAGGTGAGAGATTACTAAATTATTTAAGTTTTTACAGTACACCTAGTTTTTACTTTAATTTTGAGAGAAGGAGTCTAACTTTTTACTGTAGTTTTATTATAGAGCTAGCTTTAAGTTTAATCATTTGTGGTCTTAAGAAAACGAGTTTATGTATCTAGACTATGTAAAACTAAGTAGTTTTACATAAACTCCTATTTAGTTCTTGCTCCAAAAGAGAAATGTTGTTGGCTGTTTAGGAAAGAACCTATATTATAATACAAAAATATTTTCACTTCCATTTCAATACTGTATTGAAACCGTAGTCTCAAAACTAATAAAAGTAATTACACAGAAATTCATAATAATCAAGGTACCATCCACTCATTTCTCAAGTTCACGTTAAAAAAAAAAGGGTTCATCTTAGGCCCTTTCCATCTCACACATTCTTCTCGTGCATCTAAAAATTTGTTTCTTCAGGAGATGCACCAAAACAAAGTAGATAATAGAAGGCAAGTGTGTTTCTAACTAACTGCTTTACTGCCTTTCCTATTTCAGGGCTTTTCATCCCCTTAAATTTCACCAAGTTTTATTTTAGGAAACAGTAAGGGTAAAAAAGTGCTCTTTTTTCCCACCCACAGTGTTCTGACTCTGGATAAGAACTGGCTCTCTCACCTAGTGATGTAGGAGTTTTATCTGAGTCAGCTTGTGGAGAATTGTTATTCCAGGCCCACAAATGTCAATAATACTGTGTGAAACATGGATTTTTTAGACTCCAACACAGCTGATAAGGGCTGAAAATTAGAACAGTCTAAATTAAGTTCTCTTATTCCATGTTTTAAAAAAAAAAAGAGTTGTCCAAGTATATTGCATTAGGTGCTGTATCTGCCTCATTTCAGATAGTCAAAAGGAAAAGCTCACTAATTTAGATGGTGTAAGAATAAGGAATGCTGAATTGCCATTAGCCTCCTCTAATCTTGTTTGGTACAAGACGTCATGCAATTTAGGATCCCTGAAAGTCCAGAGCAACTGTAATAATCAAATGCAAAGGCATTTGGCAGGCATGCTCCTAGGATCATTAAAAACAATTTGCTCCAGAAATGTCTTGTAGCTGGATAAGAAGTACAGTGTCACAGATGATAAACATGATATTGTTTCTTGACTGCAGGGCAAGTGCTTATTTGTGCCAGCGATGACCGAGTTTGTGCACAGCTCAGGGAGTACATTATTGCTGGAGCAGAAGCTTTTTTAACAAGACTGTATAACAAGACCTTTGGAAAAGATGAGAAAGCTACAGAAGTGTGGATTAAGGACAGAAAAGCTGTCAAGTCCAAAGGAAATGCCAGACCAGACACAGGCCCTCAAGCCAAAAAACCCAAACTCATGGCTTCTTCAAAACAAAATAAACACAAGAAGCAGCAAGACCGGACTATAACCCAAATGATGGGGAAAACTGAGGAGGAAAAGAGAGAGGAGTTAGAGGTGGAAGATAACAAAGAATTAAGTAGTAGCCAAGAAGGCAGTATTGAAGAGATCGTTGCTGAAGATTTCCACGTGAACTTACCCTCCGATTGTTACTATGGTATTTTCAAGAACCCGCTCACCATTATTCATCCACTGCAAGGGTGCAATGATCCCTATGCACTCACTCGGGTGCTGCATGAACTGGAACCAAGATACGTTGTCTTATATGATGCAGAACTAACTTTTGTCCGGCAGCTGGAAATCTACAAGGCAAGCAGGCCTGGGAAGCCTTTGAGGCAAGTTGACTTGGCCAGGGTAATTTAGTCTTAAAAACTAAAAAGTGCATTTTCAGTAGTCAAGGCAGAACATGCATCTTGTGATTGTTCTTTAGGTACCTTCAATTTCTGTTCAGCCCTCGTCTTAATTTTAAACAAAAGCATAATGTCCAATGTAATAAAGAGAGAATTTCTACTGTCTAGCAGGTATTTAGTACTTTAACAGCAGAAACATACCTGTAAAAAAAAAGTTCATTCCATCTTCTGCAAGACCTCTGCTTAGATTATATCAGTAGCAATAGATCCATTCTGAGGTGCTGCAGTCTCAATTTAAACCATCTCCATAGGTATGATTTTGACACAATAAACTTCATTTTGGCTTTAATTAACTTTCACATTTCCTGCTCAGGAACTGTAACAGAAAAACAAGTAAAGGAAAACACGGTAAAGAAAATGAGAAGTATATGCAGTTATATTCAGTTCTGGTGTTAGCTGACAGAAAGATTTCCCAATTGTGTATATATACTTGATACACTTGGAAATTGCAAAACTCACTTTTACAAATAGATGTTACAGACTAATGAAAAATACAGAACATTTAAAATTTAATATACTATGAGTTTTTTTTAATTAACTCTCATTTATACAGCTGCCTGGTACAGCATTTCTTGAATACAGTAAACTGTAGTTACACCTCTACCTTTCTGAAATTAACTTGTCAGTTCCATAAGTCTTAGAATAAACATGCTTTATCTACTATTTGAAATTATTACCTTTTGAATTATGATGCTTTATACTTTAATCACTTCTTGAAGATTATTTGCATAAATTTAACAAAGCAGTTGTAATTTTCCAGTCAGAGATTTGGATACATGTAATGCAAATGAAAATGAAAATTTGTTTGTTGTGTCTGTACCTGATAGTCAGGTAAGGCCTCTCTAGTTGAGATATGAATAACAGAACTCACAAAATACATTTATTGCATCAGGATAATTACTGAGTTATTCATACAATTTATTTTTACTTGCCTAATCAGCATGTGTTACATCTATCTCCATCATGTTTCCACACTTCAGAGCAGGAAGATCAGATGCAGTAATACAAGTACAGGCTAGGAGATGCACCACATTAAAAAAAGTAATAGGAATAAAATCCTACAAATCTGTCAAAATCTACCTCAATTAAAATATATTGGGGAAAGTCACTATGCTGAAAAGCTATATGCAATTAATTCTTACATATTCCATATAAATCCCTAGTTGCAGAATAAAACTTCATTTGTCTGTGTGAGATAAATGGCAGCTTGTTCTTTGTAGAGCCTATGAAATCCTTGTACAAATATATAATTTAATATATAACTTTGTATTTTAAAATCTTATATGGTGTTTTTTCTTAACCCAGAATGGTTGCAGATGATTTTAGTTTGTTGTATATATGCTATGGGGAAGATTTGAAAAACAGTAAAAAAGTAACTTCTCCGTTGTATTTGCTTTTTTTCCTGACTTAATAGCTGACTGGAATCTCAGTTGAATCCCAGAATTCCAGTAAGTGTATTTGCTACTGAGAAGAGGGAACACTGAATATAAGAATTTTTGTTGCTGATTTTGGAATAACTTTACAGAAAAAGACAAGTGTTTTTCCACTTGCCTTTTTTTAAGGCAAATACTACCTTGTCAGGCAATTACTGCTACTAATCTTAAATACTGGTTGTGTGTGTTTTTAAGTCAATATGAAGTTTTGTGATCTGTCTTTTTCTCCTCCAAACCTACAGAGTCTATTTCCTCATATACGGGGGCTCCACAGAAGAGCAGCGCTACCTCACAGCTCTGAGAAAAGAGAAGGAGGCCTTTGAAAAACTCATTCGGTAAGTAAATTGGTTTATTGCCTTTATTAATAATGTATGTGATTACATCATAAACAGAGTGAAGTTCTTAACTGTGTGAAGGCTTGAAATAAACTTTTAATTTAAAATTCAATTTCTTTTTGGATGTTAAGAGAACTTTCCCACTGAGAATCAATGAAAAGTCAAAACCTTCCTTTTCAAAGCACTTGATATTTTTTTATTAATTTTAGGGGTTTTATATTAGATTTCAAAGGCTAAACAGCACAGTTTGTATTTTCCCCGAATTGTCTATGATTTTTATTTCTGTAAATTTGTTTTTGTATGCAGCTAACATTTCTTGTAAGATCTCTCTAAGGTTTTTATGGCTTAAGTCATAAAACAATTTTATATTTGGACTGTGTAAGACAGTATTTTTACTGACAGTATCTTCTCACCAGGTTATGCTGCTATTACTTGTCATTAGTACCTTTGTTTTATATGCCCTGAGAAATCATAAAAATAAAAAAATAGGTGCTAAGAAGTGCTAACAGTGGAAAATAAAAATACAGCATCCAGCCCAACAATCTGGAAAACCTAGTAAATTGCATTTCTGTTCAGGTTTGCAATTAGTATTAAACTATATATAATTTTATATCTGGCTGAAGGGTATTAAAATATTTTCATCTATTTTGCACATGTAATTGCAGTTTTTATTGTTTCTTTGTGGTTCCTTAGAGAGAAGGCTGGCATGGTTGTTCCTGAAGAAAGAGAAGGAAGAGATGACACAAACTTAGAACTAGTAAGAGGTGCTAAATCTGCCTCTGCTTCTACTGACACACGCAAAGCAGGTGAGCGGTGCCTGAATGTCACAGCTCCAAGCTGTAACTATTGGGTTTAAATCCTGTCTGGATCACAGACACGTTGCCCATTGACTTGGCAGTCTGGATGGTAAAGAGTCATCATCTCCTACTCCATCTGCCTCTGTCAGTGCAATGACAGTGAATTGTGTTTTCTTTTGAAAAGAAAATACAGATCAATGAAGTATTTTACCATTAAGACAGATAGCATTTGGATTGTTTCTAGGCATCTTGTTGGTTATGAGACTGTCTAGTATTGCTTGTAGAGGGGTGGAGAGAAATTAAAACATAAAAACTGAAGTTCACAGATAGTCAAAGGCAGTGTCCTTGAGCTAGTAAATGTTGGGGACTTTCGATCTTGGCAAAACAGATTGCCTGGTTAAAAAACTGCAGATGGGGTTTTTTGTCTACTTTCTCTGCAATAAGGCATCTTCTTTCTTTTGTTGCAGTTCTAACCACATTTTTGCTTCTTTCCTCTGATGTGTATATTCTGTCTCTACCTTCACACCTCTGCCCATTTTTCTTTGCTGCCATTTTTGTTATTCTGCTTTCCTTTACCGTATGCTCTCTAATCTTTGCTATTATGTCTTTTGTGGCCTTGATGCTGCTGTATCTTCACATGTCCTTCTGCAGATCTATAGAGGCTAAGGTGTAACTCCTACAATAAAATGCCATGTTTCTGTGGGAAACAGCTGGAAATAAAAAAGATCATCTTTGTTACCTTGTTTTGCAGGCAACTTGTTAAAGATTTTCCTGGTAACTTTCATCTACAGTTTCACATATTTCATTGTCACACATACAAAGCTTACAGCAGGTAGCAGAACAGTTCTACTGAACTGCAGGGCAGTCCATAAACTAGAGGTTATAATTTGGCAACTGACTTTTCTCTATATAATGAAAATAAAGTCTAGATTTATTATACTGCTGAATTTGAGGTATGATTTGAGATGTGAAGTCCATTGGCAGCACACAGGAAAACTTTACAACCAGAGTCCAAATTCCGAAGTATTTGGTTAACTGTCTTTTTTTTGCTCTTTAGGTGGACAGGAAGAGAAGACTGTTCAGCAAACTGTAATAGTGGATATGCGGGAGTTTCGTAGTGAGCTTCCATCACTGATTCATCGTCGTGGTATTGACATTGAGCCTGTTACTTTGGAAGTTGGAGATTATATTTTAACTCCTGAGATCTGTGTAGAGCGGAAAAGTATCAGTGACCTGATAGGTTCCTTAAACAATGGAAGACTGTACTCACAATGCGTTTCTATGTCCCGATACTATAAGCGACCAATTCTCCTGATTGAATTTGATCCTAACAAACCTTTCTCCTTGATTCCACGAGGCTCTCTACATCAGGAAATTTCCAGTAGTGATATTACTTCTAAACTAACCCTTCTTACTCTGCATTTCCCAAAGTTACGTATCCTGTGGTGTCCTTCTCCCCATGCTACTGCTGAACTGTTTGAAGAGTTAAAACAAAACTATCCCCAGCCTGACGCAGAAACAGCAATGGCTGTCACAGCAGATTCTGAAATTCTTCCTGAGTCAGACAAGTACAACCCTGGTCCTCAGGACTTTCTACTAAAAATGCCAGGTATCAATGCCAAAAACTGCCGTGCCTTAATGAACCACGTTAAAAGCATAGCAGAGCTAGTGACACTGTCAAAGGATGAACTCTCCAAAATTTTGGGTAATGCTGCCAATGCCACACAACTCTTTGACTTTATTCACTTGACCTATGGAGAGGCAATATCGCAAGGAAAAAGCAAAAGATGACTAGTGAGATTGTTCTATTTAGGGCATGGACAAGCTTTTCTTGCACAGTACTTTGGCAAAGTACATTAAATACTTTAATAAATTAAATAAAGGTAACAGCTAAGGTAACAGCTGTTTCTTGCTAATGCTGTTCCATCCAGCCAGTTAAAACTAGCGAGTGTTGTCATTTGAGTTAATTATTACTGAAGGCAAGCTTCATGAGGAAAAAAAAAATAAATTAATAAAGAAAACCAAATTATTTTTATTCTTCCTGCAGCACTTTAACCAATTCTGTATCACTGAATTACCTAAATTAAGTTTTTCACCAACTCCATAAGAATGAAGTGCTAAGACTAATTGATAAAGATGTTTTCTTTTGAAAATTATGTCTTGTTAAAGCTAAAAATTACTGTGTTTTGATTAGTATGTGTGAACTGCTGCTTAATATATCACTTTGCTAATGCCATGTTTATTTATGTCTTACACTCTGGAAACTGCCAGTTTTCCATTGATAGCGAAGGAACCATTTGAAACACATGGTGGTCTTTTGTCAGGAGCTCATTTAGAACATACTTGGACTCAGTAATGAATTTTAGAACATTATCATAAGCCTTAGTTGCAGTGAACTACAGTTGTAAGGTATGTTCTACATTCTATTTGCTTACTTCACTAGAAGTTAAACTCCTTTTTGACATTCCAAAGATAGCACATCTCTGTCTTACTAGGTCTTGCAAAGTGCATTCCTCTGGACTAGACTGGATAGAGGTTCAGTGGTGGCACAATACATTTTAATACTCAGCATGCATATATTTGTAAGATGCTTTGTTTTTTTAATCAGTTTTGATAGCTCTTTCACCTCCTTCACTTGAAAGTGAAAAATAGATATAACATTGGGACTATTCCTCTACACCAGAGCATATCTCCTCTCATAAAATGCAATAGGTTTCTAAGTATGTTTTTTCAAAATTGTTGACAGTTTTTCCAGCTTTGTCCTCTTTGTGTGTCCTATTGTACTTGCATTTTTATGTCTTAAATAGACCATCAATAAATTCAGTAAAGGTATTGTCACCTGGAAGATAAAACTTAGAGCATTCTGTCTAAGACAAAATGGGGAAAAGTTATTTTATGTCAGTTTGTGAATGTGTATATTGTTAAAAACATACCTTCTGCACTGAATGTTGACAACTGTGTAACAAACTGGCATTGCCAAAAGGGTTGGTGCTGTAGCATTACATGCTAATGTATTTACATTAGCTATTTACAAAATATCTCTAAAGATTGGCACATACGTATTTATATTATTATAAAGGTAACAACAGATCAATAAAATATCCATCATTATGGGAGAAAATATTGATTTTTCTCTACTCAGGTTGAGTGAAAACTCCACTATGCACTTTCAGGTTTAATGCTTACTCTGCGTTTTAAGTGTGAATGATGAATTCATTAACTTACAGTCTAGGACTGAGCTGTGACAGATTTTCAAAGTGAACCTTTTGCTGAAGATGCAAATTGCAGTATTAAATGCATCCATAACAAGAATACAATTTTTTAATTACCTTGTTTCTCATTGGGCTGTATTGATAGCAGAACATTTTTATTTTTAGTGTGTGGTTTATAATCCAGATCCTAGGGTTTCTATTGCCCTATATTCTAATTTATTTCCTTTAATATAACAAGAAGTCTTTCCATGAGACTTTTGCTTATTCAAATGTTCAGAGCTGAGGATGCCTGTAAAGTGGTGCTAATAGAACAGAAATCAGAATGAGTACATGAATGCCCAGAACACATGGCCTGTAGTGCCTGGCTCAGAAACAGCTGAACAGCCCTTGAAAACATGTGTTGTTCATGCATTTGCATCCTGAAAATGTTATATGAATTGTTTCTTTCCTTTTCAGATGTTCCACACCTTGGTTTTGTCAGTCCTTTTTTTGTTTAGATTTATGTAAGGGGCAAAAAAGGGTATATGAAGAGGTTATAAAAGTGTAGCTTTGTGTTGTACGCAAGATCAAAGTCATGTAATGCAAATAAATAGTTAATACTTGATATCAATTGCCTTTTGTTTATACATGTGGATTTTTTGTACATTTTTTTGTTTGTTTTCAATGCACTATTTGGCTTTTTCTTTAAAAAACACATGTAACATTTTATGTTGTTTATTTGTGACTTGGCATTTTACTGTATTAGGTTAGGTTGGAAGTCAGTGGTGTGTCTTTCTGAAGCAGAAGGTACTAGATATATTCCTGCAAGTTGTGACACTGGTTTCTAGCTACAAGTGCAAAGGAGTCATTTTGCTTGCCATGTTGTCTATGTGTAGTCCCTAACCTAAACAAACTTTACCTTCAAAGTTACTGACTAAAAGTATTGATAAGGTTGTACAAGGAAATATAAAAATGTCTTAAAGTTTCAGTGCCATTTTTTTGAGAAGAAAATGTTAGAAAGTTAATCTCCCAGACTTTTCGATACAAATAGGCCGGCTGCTTTTATACTTGACTTTTGATCTGTACATTTTAAACCTTCTCTGCAATAAATTAAAATGAAGAAATAGCCTTAGTCTTGGAAACAGGGAAGAAATGTTCAGTAGCTTGGGTAGCCAATACTTAGCTAAGAGACAAATTCTTTAGTCTTACTGAACTTAGTAAGGGTAACCAGGGCTACTACACTGCTATGGTGATTTGTTGTCTAAACAGATGATGTTGCTGCAATATATCAAAATGGGCCTGCATATATACTAATTGTAGCATGGTTATTTAGAGCCTGGCAAAGTTATCTTAATCTTCAACTGCTATAAAGCAGTCTTCCTAGGAATATTAAATTAAAGGATTTTAGGCAGGAGCATTACAGGAGGATTTTCAAGAATGACAAAGTGAATTTATAATTTAAGGGTAGAATTTTCAAAATTACTACTAAATCTATCACATAGGTACTAAAAAATTGTAAAAGTTTAAATTGCAAATCACCATTCCCCACTGTGCCAGCTTCTCTTTGATGACTATAGTTCAGCTGCATTTGAATTCCATCAACCCCAACTCAGAAAGCTTGGAAATAGACACTGGAATCATCAGTGTATCATAATAATAATCATTAGATTAGCAGGAAGAGAAACACATTTCCATCTGAAGATTCAGTGAAATAGCTTTTGTTCATCTGTCTTTAGTGACTATTACCTATTGTCCACAGAAACATACTAACCTTCAAACACATACAAAATGATCACCCATGTGATTCAAAACCCAGGAGTTTGCCTGGTGGAACTGGCACATAATGCCTAAACTTGACATTTCTGCAGATCAGCCCCCCTATAAATAGGCAGCTTAGTTCTAATTTGAATAATTTTCATAGAGCTACTCTGTTCTCATTAGTGTATGCAGTGGTACATGCACATTGTCATCTGTCTTCTGAGTTTCCTCTTTGGTGAATGGAATGTCACAGGGCCCAGGAGTACCAGGAATGTGCAGTGGAGATCTGGGTTTCATATACCCACAGCATCATTTGACAGTGACTTAAGTAACATCTTCAAGTTTCTTTGTAACTTTTTTTATCATGATACTGCATTTGCATTATTATCATCATATTCTCCATTCAACTTTAATCCTTCTTCTATTTTTCTGGAATTTTCTATTTTGTTTCTTTTTTGCTTCTCTTATCCTAACAAGGTCTGTCTATATTCATATCCATTTATTTGCCTTCAAGAATGCTGCTTAAATGTTGCTGCAATTTGTGATGTCCGTTGAGCACAACTAACACTGAGTTCTTTGCAAGACTGGCTGTGTTGGAGCCTCGTCCAGAACTTATATCTAGGGGCTTATATAAAAATGTATTGTACTTAATTTGCATTGTGCTCTGACTTGAGGTGCATGAACCTTGGAAAACTGACATGTAAAGGAAACATAGAGCAGCAGGTTTGCAGTTCTTCCAACATGCTCGGTTTTCTCTTGCATTAAAACCAGGCTAGATTTAGATACAATAAAATTATAACCAGTTTATTTTATAAATCCCAGCCCTGGAAGACTTTCAAAGTTTTTTTTCTGTGTGCATAATAAAATTATTGGAATGCTACACGTAGATAGAAGCTACAAACTTTCCTGTGGCAGTTATATCTCATGGCTCTTTTAACACATCGTAGTAATAGAATTGTCAAGTTGTCAGAGCCTGCAAAAACTCATGTTCTATGCATACTAGTTTATATCAGGACTTGGGATATCTGTAACAGCAAAAATATTAATGGCATGACTCCTAATTGCGTGTAAATTTTCTTGAACAAAATCCCCCTATCTAGCTCTTCCCATTGTCAGATACACTTTGTTCCTGCTTCACCTTTGAAATCTGTGAATGTTAAAAGTGCTGGAAAGAGCTATGGTCTTTAAAAATTAATATATTTGTGTTAAACTATTACATAATTCTAACTGATGTTGTCTGTGTAATCCACTTGTTTTACTTGTTAGAGAAGCCTTGAATTGCAGCAATAAATCTGCTGTATTATAGTTCACATAACTATCACAGTAAATTAGGGTTCTCTTAAATATATTAGCATTATCCTGCACATGACTAGCAACAAAAGTTGTAATCAAGATTTCCTTTCTCACTTCAATATTTCCTAGACAGAAGTTTTGAATGATCACATACAAAGTCATCTGGTTTTCTTTCCACAAAGTGCTATTGATATTAAAATGTAGTAGGCTTTTTTCTTTCTCAGTCCTTTCAGCTTCTTAGGGACAACTAACACACTTCTAGTGGCTTCAGTAACACCTGCATTATTACCCAATAAAGGAATTTCAACTGATATCCACCAGGAATCTCTGAATTTCCTTCATTCACTATCAACTTTCCAACAGTGTGTAACATCACACACACATATGCACATGAACATACAGAGTACCTGCTGTGTAATATGAGTCTGCACAACTTCAGTGTTCATGTCTCTGAAAATGACCCTGAAAAAGTAAGCTAAGCCCATCCCTGTTTCTATATATAAAATTTTGTTTAATTGGAGGACTGCACCAAGAATAAATAATGAGGTAACTCTGCAGATCATTCCCAGAAGAGTCAGTTAGGATTGTGTCTGCAAGTCAGAGCTATCTCCTCTCC
Organism: Chaetura pelagica; assembly: GCF_000747805.2. Classification (NCBI taxonomy): domain Eukaryota; kingdom Metazoa; phylum Chordata; class Aves; order Apodiformes; family Apodidae; genus Chaetura; species Chaetura pelagica. The sequence continues at coordinate 1,023,959 of NW_009954215.1, read as the reverse complement.
TTTGTTTTGTTGTTTGTTTTTTCTTTGAAAATAAAATCTTCACTGTCTGAAGATCAACAGCTTTTATCTAAATGCAATTTTAGGAACAGTACAATATTTTAAGAATGAAGCATTCTGCATATAGTGAGGTTTTGGAGTGTTTACTGAATATAAAAACTGCTAAAAGTTCAACTCCTAAAACTGGATCAAGTACCTCCAGTCAGTTAGGGAAGACTACCATCAGATTTCTTTACCTTAAGTAACAACAAGCATAAGCCCTTGTTTAAAGAATGAGTTTCAACGATTACAGTGAAATCCAGGCTGGCAGGCAGGACTCAGCTCAGAGATAGAAAATATGGATCTCTACGCAACTGTAATTAGCTTGACCCTTACTGTGAAGGTTACACTGTTTAAACCAGCAGATTCCAAAATAGGATCAGGGCCAAATCAGTTAGGATCTGTTTTTATTTTTCTAAAAGGCTCATGTAGACTTAATTTTCTCTTATGTATTATGAAATAATTAATAAATAGAACAGACTATGAACATGTTTGGCCTGGAGAGGAAGAGAAAATGCAGCCATAACTTCTATTTTGAAATGCCTTATTTCATCATAAGCTTAACTTTCAAAGCTGACATGGGGATTTTGATACATAATTCCTCATTTTCAACTAATTGCATCTTAACTGAACATCCAAACCTTCAATTTGGAAGCTCAAATTAGCAGCTATATGATGGGGGTTTTTTTCAAATGTGTGCAGATTCCAACTGGAGGATCTAATTATGTTACAAGTACTGTAGAAAACAGATTGAAATAGAAATGAGAACACTTTAATCAACTTTGGCCAAGGATGAGGGCAAACTGTGGGGAAGAAAAGGTTATGCAACCCAGGAAAGAGGGGGAGAGTCTCTTTTCAGCAGAAACCTGTGTCCTATCCCCTCTTCATACATTAACACTTTTGCTTTACTTCTTCTCATTTGAGAATATCTAAAAATCTATGCTTACTGCACTACCTATTAATTATTTAATTATTTAGCAGTTCTTATAATGTACCTTCTGAGGAGTTAAGTCTTTCTTCAAATGCAGGCAAATGATCAATACACCAAAGTGTTTTATTTTAACTGAAAAAAAAAAAAAGGCAAGAAAATAAATTCTAATGCCAGTAACAGGATTATTAGCAAATAAAATAAACACTTAATTAGATATTGTTTACAAATCAACAGCTTAGAGTTCAGTTCTTATTCCATTTTGTGTGAGTGCATTATAAGAGTAATTGAGCTAAAAAGATTTAGTATTTCCTAGGCCTTTTCCTTTTCTTGTAAAGGTTAAATTTACTTCTGAAACTGTGCTTATTATGATCTGCTCTGCCTTTCAAGCTGTCTGTTAACATGGGAAGAGAATAGAATTGTTGCTAAACTCTAAGGGATTTCCCCCAGATACCAACATTTAATTAATTTATATTAAAATAGCATTCAAATATCTAAATAGTTTCCATAGGATACATAGCTGGGACTAACTGTACACATTATATGTAACAAGTAATATCACTCTGCAGTGTACTCATGTATCAGACTACTTGCTCATCAAGACTATCACAACTTTTATGTTTACAAATCCACCTTAGTTCCCAGTTAGCACTACACCAAAGATGCCTAAAATTCTTAATATGGGCCTGCACAATCTCCTCTGCTATTTTTCCTCACTGGAACCAATATTTGATCATGAAAAGCACACAACACTGTACACTACTTGTCCATGTCTCCACACAGCATGTTGTTCGGTAAGTCCATAAAGTACAAACTGGTGGAGCCTGGGAATACATCATCTAGTCTTCCCTATGCATCCACGTTTTCATCCAGTGTCAGAGAAACAGTATTAGACAAGTCAGATCTGGTCCTCTGCAATGTGGTTATTCATATCTACATTAATCATAAAGTCATAATCGTCACTTCCAGAGCTCTACTTTTCATCCTGAGCCTCTTAAAATAGAATCACATAGCATGTAAGTGTCCAGATTGCAGTTCTTCCCAACTGCACTTTTTTACAACTGCAAAGCATTCAATAACCTGCCTCTGCTACATGACACTATTGCGCAAAAAACCCCAAAAAACACAAAAACCCAAAACAAAACAACTTGAGGACCCCTGTATGCCTTGTTTAAAATAATTATGGCATGTAATGTAAAGTGTGTCTTTCTATAAATCAGGTAGCACTGCATTCTTTCAGAAATTTTAAATACTATTTTTATTAGTGTCTATTTACATATTTGTAAATGCTGTTGTACTGCCTTTAAAAGAAGGATTACCTTCCCTGTTAGTTTAAATGGATTTGTATGCCACTGAGGTGTACAATGAGGGAGGTAGTAACTTCCAGGCTTCGAAAACTCAGGTACGTAAACATGCTTTTATTTATCCCTAATCAATATCTTGAATTCACCCTGAAGTTTTCTCAGCTCTGTATGTAGAGAAAACCAGTATCCTTAGTTGAAGGTACCTTGCATTAGGGCTCAGAAGCAAAGGAAAATGTAACTTTGCTAAATAACCCCCATGCTATATTGTGTCAAAACTACATTTATAAGTCAAAATTCACCCAGTGAAGAGTACAAATATCCCATCAAAGACTTTTTACCATTTGTCAGGCAAAATTTCATCTGGTAGCCTGTATCAGTTAAATAAAAATCCAATTCACTGCTTCCTTAACTATTTATGCAAATTAATTTTTCAGTTGGGTATGAGGTGCTTATATTTTAAGTCTACCAACTTGATTAATGACTTGGTCAACATAAGTCTTGCTTCACATGGAAAGCATCTGCAGATAAATAAATCAAACACTACTTGCCAATTTATAACACTGTATTTATGCTTTTGCCCTAAGCATGCTGAATAATAGCAGTGGCAAGTGAATCAAATGGGAACTTCACAGCTTCCCAGATGCCACAATCTGGGAATACTGCATGAGCAATATGTATAATTTTATTAATCTGTGATCTGATTAATTTCCTAAAAAAAATCAAACTTAGAAGCAAAAGCAACCCTGTGCTCTTTGAAAGTATCAGAAGACATACAAAGTCAAACTGTTGGTGAACTATGTGTGAGAAGTTGCAGAGGAGGACTCACAGAAACGGTTGGTGGTGAATGTGCTAGTTGAGACAGAAGGGTGTGCTTATTAAAACAACCATCTACAGAAACTGCAAGGTCTGTGGTTTCCTTCCTTCCTAGTTCTCCTTTTTGTCCTATTCCATTAGGATCAGTACACACAATGTACAACATAGTAGGACAGAGAACTAGTGGGAGCTGAATCACAGCTGCATCAGCATGGCTAAGGGTGATAGTAAAACTGGGTTATACGAGTAAACCAGTTACATAGTCCTAATCCCAAGGAACAAGCAGAAAAGGGACATGAAAAGGATGGTGCTTAAAAGGTATGATGAACATTAATAATTAATTTCTAGGGAGTACAAAATTATGTGATCACCTTCAGACTTCCCCCATCTGTTGCTAAGCAGCATTCTTTAGTCACAAGCTTTGACTCACCAAATGAACAGCAACCTCCACACATTTTGCTATTTTTATATTTTAAACTGTTCTTTTGCCAAGCTTTCATTATAACTATATTTTAAAATGCTCTACAACAAAATACAATGAGCACTGAGATATCTGCATCCCTTGGGAAATGGTCTCAGTTACTACTTGGGACAGGTAGCCCATGGGCTATCCATTCTCCAATAGGGAATTGAGACAGCCTCCATTTCCTGTGCACCCATTTAAGTGCTTTTTGCCTCTCAGGCCTGAGCTTTACATGAGATATTGAACTTGCATCACGGAAAAGGCAAGAGTATCATACATTTTGTTTTGTATATTCAACATCCATTTCAATCTGCATAAACAAAATCCACAGATTTTTTTCTCTGGTGGTTGTGAATTAACTGCATTGAATTCTTTCAATCTGTACTAAGGATGTTGTTCCAATGATCAGACTCATCTGATGCTCTGGGCATTCTGACAAAAATTAAAATTAAATCAACTATCTCTGTGTGTGAGAAATTATCTATCTCATTTAATTAGAAGTAAAGGGCTGGCTGCCAGTGTTCCAAAACTAATACAAAACATCCCCACTGCAAACACTCTCTCCTCAAATGATTTGATGCACAACCAGAGATTTCACATATCCTCATTCCTGAAAACCAATGGAAGCAATTGACAAAGAACTAAGGATCACTCACAAGCCATGGGCTACTAATAACCCACACTTAGCTCCCTTGTGTCTGCAGTTTAAACACTCTACACTGGCAGCTGGGTTAAACAAAATGAGTAATCGTTTTAAAGTGTGAATTGACTGTTAGTTCCATCTTCTTTGATATTCATGAAATGAACAATTAGTAAAGCAGAATAACATTGGTGGTCCTGTGAAGTATGTGGCCTGGAGCAGCAGATGCCTTCCAAGGGGAAAAAAGACATATTCAATAGTTACAGCAGGTCTTTTCCTACATTTCTAGAGAAAAGGCAGAAGGTTTTTGCAAAGTCAGCTAAACTGGCACCAAGGTGCCATCATGTTTGGTTTTTTTTCTTCCCCCCCCCAGTATAATCACTGGTCTAAAACCATTTTAAGTTTTTCAAGACAATACAAAGAAAAAAAAAATCATGGCAGAGATAAGGTCAGCCTATTGTTTCTGTAACATGGCTGTTTCAAATTAATAATATTTTATATACTTATTTAACCTACTAAGTGAACCAGGTATCCAATTAGAGGGGTTTTTTTGTATATTTTCTTTTGTTCTTTGGTATTATGCTGATAAATGCTGCCTTTTTCAATTTCCTTGCCATACAGAAGTAAGAACTAGTACTGTGGTTTACACTAGAAGTCAATTAGTCCAGCATCTTCCCTCTAAGAGTAGCCACAATGGGACAATTCACATAAACATTCCCATCCTTTGCTTCCTATGGAACTTAAGGAGTTGTTTATCTCTGAGAGAATCACCCAGTTTTGTAACAGAAGGGTTACAATTAACACTGTATCAACAAGATACCAAATTCCCCCTCAGTTATTTTAAATAACTCAAAAAGACCTTTTGGAGAAAGGTGTCATTTTTCTATTGCATAGCATGTTTTTTAGTCTTATTTTTATCTCAGCCCTTTAAGAAACATATTGGAATACAATAATTTCTATGTCTATGATACTAACATATTCTATATAGCTTGCTCAATTATAAGCTAACTACTCTGCTGTTCCCTATTTCTGCAAGTTACATGGTAAAATTCTGACATTTACTCAGTGAATCCTCCATTGCGAAATATCTCCCACCAAATATGTAGCTAATGCTTGGCTTTGGGAGCCAAGGCTAATAATTGCATTTCTTTTTCTGCATGGAATCCAAATCTTTGAGGATATAACCTGCCTGAAGTGATGAAAACGCACAGATGAAAGATATTTGAAAAAGCTAAGATATCCCCTACTTAAGGACCTACACAAAGAAACAGGGATTTATCTTTTTGGAAAGTGAAAATAATGTAAACATGTCTGTTACTAGAAAGTTTCCTTTATATCCTCCTTTTCCCTCTAGATTGGGCATAATCAACATTTCCTAACATGCAATCTCTGCAGTCATATCCAGTAACTGAACTTCTCTTAAGCTTCAACAATAATTGCTCCTTTGTGGACTTTGGGTACTCCATAGATATTCAGGGGAAAAAATTAACTATTTTCAGACAAAAATACCTGGACCAGTGAACCAAGTATTACCAAATGCTTTCCTCAGCACTTTAATTCTAATAACGTGTAGTTAAACCTCCTAAAGGTTAACAATTCAATAACCATTCACATTGAGCAAAATAACCTCATAACCTATGTACTACTTGCAACCTGAAAAGAAAAAAAACCAAAACCAACAAAGTGATTCACTGGTGCTTCTGGATAAGGGCAGGTGTACAGAAGTTCTCTGAAATGTTTAATTTTTAATATCATCTGCAGTTGATTTTATGTATGTGAATATATTCTCTTCAGTGCTTCAATGTCAGTATATTTCCAAAATGTTCTAAAGTAACATTTAAATTTCTTAACAGCTTCAGGACATTCTTATGCCTTTAATATCAAAAAACAAACAAAACAAACAATCACCAAAAAAAAGCCTTCTGTTTAATATAATTCATTTATATGGCACTTCTTTTTGCAGAGAGGTGTATGATACACTCCATCTGAGTGGGTACAAATTGTAGTTTGCAAGGTTACCTACAAATAAAAGCTTGCATCTGAATTAGCATAAATTTGGTTGGTTTAAACCAAGTATTTCACTTATTTGTTTTAGCAGATACAGGCTTCAAGTGCTTTCTTGAAAAGGATGTTAAAAATTAATTCACAATGTCTGAAGACTGGGATAATGAAAAAACGCTACCTGAAAATGTACACTTACATTTATTTTACATTCTTCACTAGAGTTTACACAATGTGGTTTTATTGAGTGGGGTATATGCATTTTATTCCCAGAAAGCTAGTGTGATTCTTGCATATAGGTACCAAATATTCATGTATCAGAAAAAGAACAACAGACTAAAAGCCCTGAAGAATACAGGTACTGTAAGACAATGTCTTTCTACAAACCACAGTAGCAAGTTGTTATAGATTAACCAATTGGATGCAGTGGTTGTTGCATTGAGAGCACTGAAATTCCATGTTCATCTGCAGATACACATGTAGGCAGGATTGACAGCAAGACATTCTTAGTATTTCTGAATAGCTTCTTCTATTTATCAAATCATATGTACTTGTTAGTCTAGAAGACATAATAAACCCTCTCCTAATATGTTTGAGAAAAGAACTTCTGGAAAGCTTTTGGACAAGAACTAAAATTATTTTTGAGGTAGGATTTTTACAGATGTATCTCAGACAAGTACACTAATTATTTTATTATTACTCTTATATTTGGCATGACTTTGAAAGTGTAAAACCACACAAAACTGAATAGGATTATTTTGACAATTCTTGTGCTAATTTAAAATTAACTATATTTTTATTGTATGGTTTAAATAATCATCTTTCTTTATTCTGAACACAGTGTTTACATTTCCAGAATAATTGTTTTTCTATAATGACTGTACTAGAACTAACAAAATCATAATAAATATTTTTATTTGTGCATCAAGTGGACATTAAAATACTGATATTGTGTAATTTAATTTCATGTTTAGGAGTTTCCAACAGCAGGACACTACTTTGAAAGCCACAGAGGAAGAGTTAAGTTCATCTTTTCAAACAGCAGCATTACTCTAGCAGTTAAAATCACTCTGTCTCTTATGCTTGCTTATATTGTAAGAAATGGAATATAGACTTGTTATTCTTGGAGGCAAATGCTGAGTGCTCTAGCTGAACTTTTCTGTAAGAAGGAAGTGTTGTACATGTTCATAGCCAAGACAGGAAAGGTGGTGTTTGAAAGACAAGAACTATTGTGTGGAGCTAGACAATTTCCATGGAGTGATTTTAGGGGAGAAACTTTTCATGTAGATATTCACTGCTTTAAATGTGTCCTCCTTTTCACGGGCTAGGATCATCATGTTGTTTGAAAAAGCATTAATACCTTCAAGAAATTATTATCAACTGTGTTTAACGCCAAGCTTCTAACATACCTTTGTCTCTGATACTTTTTTCCTCCAAGTTTTTAGTATTCTGTAGTATTTCTTATCATGGAACACTCGAGGTATTCCGTAATATGAACAATGTCTATACCCTTCTAATCAGTTAATTGATCATGACTTCACACATGTGGCAGTTGAAAGAACTAGAATAATCCAGACTGCATGGTGACATTAAGAGATTCTACACTTCTCGCACCATGTCCTTGTACATGCTTGTTTCCCCACATCCTGTCCTCTCTGTGAAGAGGTCATCTGCATTTCTGCAATAACTTTGTAATTTCAATTTCTATAAATAAGGTAGAAATGTATATGTTGCCATCACCCAAAATAACAGCCAGTCTTTCGTGGTTGTTTTTTAAATGTGTTTAAATGTGTAGGCTAACTCAAAGGGAAAAAAAGGTGAAGAGACAGACTGAACTTCATCAACATAATCTCTCTGTAGCTAAGATATCTTGTGTTCTCAGGAAAACAGAAAGAATTATTTGTGACTTGAAACCATTCCAAGATGATTAATACAGCAAACATTCCCCTTCCTCAGACTATTTGAAGGAGAAAAAAAGTCGTAGCATAACTTCGTTGGTGTAATTACCTGCAATCTTCAGTATCACTCACACCCAAAATTCTTTGACAGAATTTACATTCTAAATCTTGTTTTCCTCAATTACTTTCAATCTTATGTGCACTATTAAATTTGTAGGTGAGGATTTTTGGTTATTAATTTTCCTAGAATTCTCTACACCAACTTGTTACTCCCAAAACATTAAAAAACAAAACAAAACAAAACACAGAAAATGTTACAAGACAGGGAAGCACCAAATGTTTAGCAACTTTGAAGGGTAGTACACATGTTCTGGGAATGGTCATTGAGATGCCTTGATGAAGGCTTGTTGATTTGTCCTTAGAGAATAAATGTAAAAAACAGAGATGTAGGTAACTATATTAGGCTGAATCCCTGGTTTGTGTTAAAACACAAACATTGCTGAATAAGAATCAGTTTGTAAACATTTTAAGTAACTCCTACAAATTTCTGTAAAAAGCATTTTCCCATGCAAAAAGGCATTGAACAAAAGGCATTCCAATAGTTCTTTTCCCACATGGTTCTTTTTAACTGTATCAGTCTCACCTGCTTCCCTGTTACATATATCCCTGTTACTGTTTCTCTTGTGTATGTTAACAGCAATAGCTGCTTGGTCTTACATAATAATTTGGCCTTAATTTAGAGTATAATTTCTCTCAGTTTGTAAAAATTATGTTTGGACACTAAACAGGCATCCATTGAATGTGTATCTTCATAATTTATCTGTCTTCAAAAGTTTTAGGACTTTCCCCAACTAATGTAAGGGCAAAGCAGGACCTAGATCTTAATATCTTTGCTATTAAAGCTTCTTTCCATTTTCTTAGAAATCTGAAATTTCAGATATAAATTGGTTTTATTCAATTTCACTGTGTTTTCTAATTCTAATTTGATTAACTAAATGCCACTCATCACATTGAATATGTACTTGCAGTTGTTTGCATTTCTGGCTTTAACAGCAGACTCACATCTGAACTATTTTATTTGAAGGGTGATGGAAGTAAATCTGGAGCAAAGTATAGATTTTAATGAGATCTTCACACAGTTCATTGCTAAGTTTCTGGGTCATTGCTGGTTTTAGCTTGTTTCTGAAACTGGATAAAATCTGATTAGCTAACTGTAATCTAGAGGAATGTAAGAGTAAATGTACTGTAAATGTACTCTGTTCTAAAAAGCAAAGTAAACAATAACCCTTCCAAACCATCTAAATAATTTTAAAAAGTAGTTCTTCAAATGTCAAAGCATTGGTCTACAATCATATCAGAATGTTGTTTAGCATCTTAAACTTAAGAAATTAAAACCTTACTTTTTAAAAATGCATGTATGTGTTCCATTTGCCTGTGGTATCACTGCTGAACACATAGAAAAACTCTGGGAAAAGGGAATCGTGTTTTTCTTCATTACCATGTAGCAGAAGCATGATGCAGTCTCCTCCCAAGCTCCTGGACACTGGTTACTCGAAATAATAAAAAAGCTGCATTAGACTGTTGCACCAAGTGGAAGCTCAGTTCCTAATCTATGAGCTAAAAAAAAAAAAAAAAGCAAAACAAAAGCAGAGTTGCATAATCATAGGCCTGATGCACTTATGGAATAGTACTAGTTCTGCTTGGTAAAATTCCATGCGTTGGTACGATATTCACTGCTGAGAGAATGAACTAATTATGCATGCTCACGTTCTGTCTGCAGAATAAATGCGTGGTTATTTGTATTTCACTTGCTCGAGTATGCACTGCCAGGTCTCTAAAAATCTCTTCTAAGAAATGCCATTTTTTCCCTCCTGATTGGCCTGGTGTTTGATCGAGTTCAGTCACTTCAGACATTCACTGCTAAGCCTGACGGGAAAATACCTGAGCTACGAGTCCCATCTAGTTTACGTGAGTTTGCACAGGCGAAGTTTGAAGCCGTACCTTGATTTTTTAATTATTATTTTATTTTTTTGCAAATACCTCTGTAGCCATGCAAATTACTACCTTGCGTGAACCCAGCCCCATTATATTTTGTGCAGTGACAGCTGAGAGAAAATTGTATTGACAGACCCTTCTTGATCATAATTACTCAAAAAAAGCCATCCTAAATCAATTAGTAGTGTAACTCAACTTTAATTCTGAGGCACTCAGACATTCTGAAAAGCAATCAATCTGGTGGCATGAAGCCAAATGTTGTGCAGCCTACCAGATGAGTAGTCATTGGTATGAGGGAGTCACTTATTTATATCACATTAACATCAAGAGATTGGATTTCAATGGGAACAGTGGCCTCAATAAAAGGGCCAAGTTTAAACCTTGTGCATTTGTATGAAGAGAGTTCCTATCACCAGCAGTGTCCAAAAGAGAAAGTTATGTTCAGATGTTTTATTTTTCAAACCTGATTAATCAGGTATCCGTTTACAACCATGTCTATTGGGAGAGAAGGCTTCAGTAAAAACAGTCAGTATTCCCACCATCCATTCTTATTGCCCTATGGCAGGTGGAAGACAGAGCCTCCTGTAATATCCAAACCATAAAGAACTTCATTACCATGAAGTGTCCTCTATAAAAACAAAGAGCAGGAGATGGGAGCCTTTCTTTTTCCCCCCTCCCTTTGAAGAAACCTTTCTCACACTCCCTTAAGACAGTCATAATGTATTATATAATCTGACAAAGATTACCATATTGACACATTTTGCCATTCTGTCTAGTTGAGAAGGTGTATGTCTTCTCCAGATAAATAATGTTCATCTCCATGGTTGTAAAAGAGAGTATTTTCCGTAATCAGATTTTTCCCAATGCATTTCAGCACTTTTTGCTTGGGCCGCAGGTGGAGCCAGCGGGGCTGGTGCTGGTGCTGCCGCCCCGCATCGCGCTCAGGGACGCGTCTCCCCTGGAGCTCTGCCCAGCTCCACTTACGCTGAGAGATTTTCCTTTTGTTGCTCTGCGGTCACGGATTTTATTAGTATTTTCTTTAGTAAGGCACACACACTCCTGGGTGAGTTGCGGGGCCTGTGGGTAGAAAGGCGTAACTACAGGGCCTGGCCTTGGCAGTGCGTGCATTGAAAGGAAGGCATTTCCTTGTTGAAAGCAACGGAGTTAAAACCTCTGGGCTCGATCACCTAAATCGTGCAACTACAAAGTAGGTTAATTTCCCTGTTGAAGGAGCAGCGGCCCTTAGACCAGGGACTCTTAAAGGGTTTGGCTTGTTTTTTTTGTGAAATATATATAGATTTTAGATGCCACCTGATTAATCAGCTTTGTACGTGGAACAGTGTGTATCAGCAGCAGCTGCACGCACGGATCTGTGTCTCGGATGCAGAGGGAACACTTGTGAGAGTGAGATGCTTCGGAATGGGGGGCCAAGGTAGAGAGCTGTGCTGCAGTGCCCGTCGCTCTGCCAGCAAATCCATTTGCCCCTGCTCAGCTTATATGGGTTTTGTATTGGTTTCTAAGTATGCAGTGCAGAAAACTGCTATTGGGCTTTCTCAGTGCAGTCCAGGGAGATCATACTAGAGCTTCATGGCTGCATCAGGCAGCATAGCTGGAAGAAAATACTACAGGATTTAAAAGAAATAATTTGTTTCATCAGTCAATATTACAAACTTACCTTTTCATGCATATTTCACAAACAGCACTATGACATTTCTTAACCTTGATGCCAGTATGTTTAAAAGATACAGACTAACAGCAGACAGCTTTTAAGAAAACATAAAACCCCACTAAGCATTGTGAGTACAGCATGTTCTAAAGTTCATGTTTATGGAAAGGTGATTACACTTCCTCACACTACATCTTTCCCCTTATGATGGAGAAATGCCCAGGTTTTGAATTAATTGATGTTTTAAAGCTCTCAACAAAGGCACAGCTGACATTTCATAACATTATTTTCTTAATGGTTTGATACTTTATCTAGTTCCTTCCTGAAGTTTTCTTTATGCAGTTGGCTAGGACAAATGATGACTTTATGGTATAACTTCCATTTAAAACTTGACAAGAGTGCTGTCTGGTAATCACACCAGTCATTAAGGAATTAAAAACATCTGGAAGCTGAAAATCCTTGCTATGTAATTGGAAGTGCAGAACAACTTTCAGGATTTAGCTGTATTTGGAGAAAGTAGAAAAATTTACTTACTGATACAGGTGAATTTTTAGGAGCAGTCATACACTAACAGGAAAACCACCTTGATATTTCCCATTCTGTTGAATGAGTTATTCAAAGAAAGCTTTAAAGGTGGAGGTTAATACACGTATTCACCCAAATATAGTGTTTAGGTGTGCAAAATGTTCAATAAATTGGAGCCCTTGCTTGTCAAATCAAATTAGACAACTGATGAAGTTATTAGTTTATATGATACTGGATAGAGAACGTACTTAGTTGTGCCTTTGGTTTTTTGGGCTTTTTTTTTTTAACAGTATTTAGATTACTGATTATATTCCCTCTTCCTTCCAATAATTATTTAAAGGGCATTTCTTTTTTTAGGCCTTTTTGGTGTTTCCATCTTGTAGCCTATTCCTCTTGTGTGTTTCGGTTTGCTTTTTACATGTTTAATTTTTAACCTCTTTCACATATGGAGACCATAACATCAGCTTCAGCCTTTGCCAGTGCAGACCTTTAGAAGGAGAAAACCCCAGTCTCTTAGGATTTGTTTTCCAGAACAAAAGCAACATGGTGTTGGGGACCTTTTAGCTGATGCCTGTGGGTTCAAAACCTTATTAATGTATGAAATTAGTATTCAATAAATACCAGCCTTATATATAACTGTGATTTTTAAATAACTTTTCTAAATATAGTATGCTTGGCATAATCCTGTGTCTGTATAAGCAGCTATCTCTGTACATACGTACTATAAAATACACGAATGAATGAGATCTTGATGAGGGAACAAATGTTTGAGTTGTTGTCATAGCAAAAAGCCAACATGTGGTTGTCAACAATTTCCTTTTATTTTTCTTTGTAAAGGTTCCTTCATATTGGAACCTATAGAAATCTAAAATATATTTCTGTTATTAAAAGAAATTAATAGTGCATAGATATAATTGGCACTTAAACTTCCAAGTGTGAAGACATTCCATCTCCAAGGAATTAAATGAGCTCAGTATGAAGGAGCTAGGATTGGTCTCATATATTGAAGCTAAGCTGAAAGGAGAAAGGTCATGCACATCTTGCACTATTATTTTTGCCAGAGGCAACTGGAAAGGCAAATAATTAGTGTGTTAAAATTCAAGTAGTAATATGAAAGGTACTAAAAATGAGCTTAAGAGCATACAGATATTAGTTTAAGGATTTTTAACCTAATAAGATATTTTAACATCACAAAACTGCAAAAACTGAGAAAGAGCAACTTGTATTCTTAAGGCTTTAATTTCTTAGGTGGAAAAGAATGTGACTTTTAAAATAAAGAATCCTTTGTCATTTTTTGTGATTTTTCTTTTTCCTATCTTTACTTTCCAATTGACCAGAAATGTGCTGAAGCAGACACTATAGAAGGAGGCTGGAAATACAAGGTAAGTACTGTATCTTAATACAGTCAACTTCCTAAATACATTTTTTTTACAAAGCAGCTATTTTATCATGAGCAGTGTTTCACTAAAATGTTGCTGTTTTCATAATCCTGTTAAACGGAAGGTTTTCCAATAAATACATTCTCATACAAACAGGAATTAGAGGATATGTAGTATTTATGTTACATAAGAACAAGTTACTGTGATGTTTTTGCTTTGCCATTTTATATGATTGGTTTTTAATCAGCTCTTGGAGCTTTCACTTAAATATTCTCATGTTAATTGAATAATATTTTCTCTTTTTTAAAGAACTGTCGTGCTTGCAAGCCTTTACAGATTATGTTAGACTTTTTCTAAATGTTAGTAATTTTGATACTGGTAGGTAAAACTTGGGCCTATATAGCATTTTTTTTTTATATTTAACAATTATTTTACAGTGACTCAGGCTGTTACCAGCACAGCACCAGACTCCCTAACAGCACAGCACCTGCAAAGTACCATGAGACCCAGTATGTTTTTTGGTTAAATAAATCCAATTATAGATGATACTCCCTTCTTTCTCCAAGGGAGTATGTAAGAATGATGGCTGCTGATGACATTCTATTTCAGCAGGTACTAGAGAGTCAAGCACCTTGGTAAAATAAGGGCCTTAGGTTATGACAATGAAAATGTTCTCAGTTTAGGAACTGTGTACCTCTGATATACAGCTGGTACTGAAATGGTGAAAATTCTGATACTGCCCCCTTCCTTCCCCTCTTTTGTATGGGAAAAAGGGCTTTGTTGGTGGGGGTGGGAGGAGTTGTTTTATTTTCAGAGTAACAGATCATCAAGCTTAAAACCTCCTTGATAATTTCTGCTGAGGCCTCTGTAAGATGAAATAGAGCATTGACTCCACCTCTGCAGAAAAAGCTAGACACTGCACACAACTTCCAAGGCTAAGAACTGCTCCAGAGAATGGAAGAACGGCAAGACATACAAAACTTTCTGCATATACATGTAAGGTGGTATGTATCTGGAGCACTGATGTATTCCAACAAACCTCAGAACTGTAGCATTGGGCAAAAAATGAGCAGATGGACACGCTTAAACCTGAAGGCAAGGCGTGTTTTGGGTTGCATTCAGGCTAGATGAAGAAGAGCAGGTTTGATTAGACCTGGCAAACCAGTTCACTGCATGTCCTAGTTTAGTAAAGCTGCAGCCTTTGTTTCTCCCTGCTAATTCTATCTGCTGCTGTTTTAGCAGCATACTTAAACTGAAATTAAGCTTATTTGCACTTGACAGCCATGAGTGTTTCATGTTTTCTTCTTTAAATGAAATTGCTCTGTGCTGTATTGAGCACAGTGAAGTGGTATTCCTGGCATTGTTTCTTAGGCATTTTTTCTCACCTGAAGTTCAAGAGCTTAAATTACATAGTACTTATTATGGAATAAAACTTTTTCAAACTGTTCTTCTGTGGTAAAGATTGACATCTGCTGTTAAACTACTCTTCGGTGTTGTTGAGGCTCTGTTGAAGCCACAGCCACAAAAATCTTCCGTATCCTGAAACTCGAAAGCAAATGCACGTTACAGAATTTATCAAATAGTATTCGGATTACTGTTATTAAATCCAGCTGTTGATACAGAGCTTTGCACTTGTGCAATGAACTGAATCTCTGTGATCATTGACTCAGTAGACTGTATTTTAAGGTTTCATATTTGGGTACTTGGCTAAAGCCATTAATTAAATGTTTGAAAACTGGTTTAAACCTGGGCATAATGCCAAGAGCAACAAAGTGAGAGAGAAGTAATAGTTAAAACTCATTGTTGATCTTCACACTGACTAGTGAAACACAAATGACCAAAACACTAAAAATAAAGACAAAAAGACAAAACCATCTGGTTTTCTACCCTTCTCAAACAGAACATTTGCAAGATAATTACCCTAATTTATAACTCTGAAAAGGACGGACAGTTGGTTTTTTTTATTTCCAAATTTTGTTTCAAGTGTTACAAGTCTGCTGAGCAGCCAGGGAACAGTTGCTGAATACTTGAGAAATTCTAAAGACATGAAAATTAGTTTGCCAGTTATTCCTATTATAAATGTAAAAGAGGTAGCTCATAAAAATTCAGCTGAGAAACTTGTTAAAATAGAGTTAACTTGTTACTGTATTCCAGTAAAGTCCAGTTAATACCCATAAATGGTTTCTATGTCTTACGAAGTGGCAAGTTTCTCAATATTTCCTATCCTAAAAAAACTTAAGAGGCATAGAATTCCATCTACTGTCATTCTGTCTAATTACATTACCAGCACAATCCTTGATTTTCTGCCCCTTTCTTAAAAAATGAGAATGCATTTGGTCAGGCTGTGATTCAGCAGAGCTGTAAGCATGTGTTTGTAAGAGTAAATGGGTTGCAGAAAGTTGAACATATGCTTAAAGCCTTTTGGGATTTAGAACCACATGTTAGTAAATCTTCAGGAAAGTAATAGTGGTGACTTAATATAAGGAAATAAATCTGTTTACTAATGTCCTTGTGGTGGATGTATTCCTTTTTGGATCAGTGTTACACATGCAGTCAATTTTGTATATAAGTAATCTCTTCCAGATTGATGGGTGTTCAGTGTAAATTGTGTATTATGGTCTTAGTAAGTGTTTATACTTAAATGATATCAGAGAGGACATGTGATGTCACCCGTAATCTCATGTTTTGTTTCAAAACACTGCCTAAATTGTGTGTGTTACCAGCATTTTTGTATGTTGTGAAGTAGCCATCTTTTTCAGCACATTTCATTTTTGAATGTTAGTAACTTTGGAAGCTTGAAAGCAAAGGAGTGTGTCTGTGCTTTCATGATCTGTCTTTGGTGGTAACCAGGCAGACCAGGGCCTTGGAATGTGTGTCTTTTGGAAATGGAGCTTGCTGAATGTACTGAGATTACTACTGAAATTAATGAAATCTTTCTGTTCATCATGATCTGAATTTTACCATTTGTGTACTATTTTAGGAGTTTTTGCCTGGGATAATAAATCTCTCAACTATTTTGGAGCATTTGATTTTTCATTATGTCACATTACTTTTTAGGTTATTTTGGGAGTTTCTCTTCAAGAATATGATCTTAAAAAATCTTTAAATAGAAAATACAACTGAAGACAGGTAACCAAAAGAAATGCCTTAATGTTTTGCTAATTATTTTCAATAAGTTGTACTTTTTAGACAGCTACAGTCTAGAAATATACTTAGGATATTTGTAAGTTTGTTTTTTTAAATACTTGTTAACTGTGTGAAATAGTTTGTAAAATCTTTTTAAATCAGTTCTTGACACCATTTAGCAATGATGGGTCATGTTTTCTATTAATTCAAATCAGTAATTGTTTCTGGATGCCAGTGGGCTTGTTCGCACATTTTCCTCTCATTCTTGTGCTTCCTTCGCATCCAACAGAAGGAAACAAATTTCTGTACTCTCCTAGTAAGAAAATTCTCTCCTAGTAAGATAAATTCAGACTCTTATTTAGTATCACTGTGCAGGAGCATTTGCTATGAAATTGAACGCACAATTGCCAGTAAATCTGTGTGCTTGCATGTCAGTTCTCATTTTTATGTTTTTCACTATTACAAAGTGAGGATGTCGTAGTAAAATTGCAGAATTTAATGTCTGTACTCGAGAGGAGTAGATAAATTCATACTGATTAATGTATTTTTTTGCAAACCCTGAAGTAAGTGTTTTCAGGTAAGAAAAACAAAACTTAAATACAATTTGCAGGTAGTGTGAGTGCTAATAATACTTGGTATCACTGAATACTGAGGAATTGGTCCAAAAGCAAAATGGTCAGCTAACAGGGTTTTTCATTTAAAATTCAGTCTGGCTTATAGAATTCAGGTAAATACTGAGAGTGATCACAACATCATCACACAACTGTGTGCAAACTTACAGCAATGACTGAACCCCTCACTGTTTTCTAGTTCATGTTTTACACTGTAATTCCAAGCTTCTGTACAGCAGAAAGATTTTAATGTTCTGTTTCTGAGGGTAGTGCTTACTTACCGTGTTTCTAGTAAATAATTAAAGAGAAGTTACTTTATTACACAGTCTTTATTATTTCTGAATTTGAATGGGTTATTGACAGTAATGCTTCTTGACATTAATGTCAAATAATACAGCAGCACTCAAATACTTTCACTTCATATAAGATAAAGAGTTTACTGAGCAAATCCTGTCAGTTTCTGTGAAATATAACCCATCTTTCTGGTTATAGGAATTACAGTCTTCTGATGTGAAACAAGCTTTAAATAATTCATTACATCTGTAGACAGCTTCAACCAACTTTCTTTGCTTCTATGAATAAGAGAGTGTAATTGGTGATTTCTTCTGGAATCAGATCAGCATGGTGAGGCAAACTGTTCTGGCTGAGGTAGATCCAAGTTGAGTGGTTAATGACTCGCTCCTTCCTCTGCCAAATGTTCCACCCTTCCTCTGTTCTACCAGTTTAACCATTTGATTGTGCTTTTACCAGGTCCTGTAAAATATGCCTGATATTAAAACATCATGCAGAGCTCGAAAAACAGAAAAGTGAAATCTCTGGGAAGGGGTGAAATGCAGATGGTAACAACCTACTTCAGCCAGTAGTTCATCTTTCTCTGTCCTGAGAAAGTTCTGAGCAGGAGCACAGGTGGCAATAAGGAGATAAATTAGAAATCTGAAATGGAGGATGGCTAGAAACTAGAAGATGCTGTTCTCTCTTCTGCAGACTAAACCAGACTGAAAGCTGACTGGAGGCTCTTGAACATAGGCACAGTTCTAAACTTACAGTTTCTCAATTATTTGAGATAGTAATGAGGCCAGAAGGTAGTCCAAAAGATAGAATTCATAGCAACCCTTTGATCTGTCTGTGGGTTCTTGGCATCTTGGCTTTAAGCTGGCTGGCTGAGAAACATGGTCAAGAGAAGAAAAGACCTTAAAAATATTAAGGAAGGATGGTATACAGAGCATTTTTGACAGGTAAAGTGAAAGCTGAGATGAGAAGTGATTTTTTTTCTGTGCTCCACATACCACCAAAAATAATTCTGGAAGAAGAATCAAGAGGATATGGGGAAGAAATAATCTGAGAGACTGGTAATTCTGTCAGCCAGCAAAATTGCAAGTGGACTTGGTGGTTTTAATAGAAATGCCCTATACTTAGTCACTATGCCATCAGACCTAATTAGGCAATAACTGTAGCTTTAAATTTTTTTTATGCATTTAAAGTTGAACTCCAATGGTTGAAGATGTCCTATACTGCATTAAGGAATAACCTTTAGTAAGAGCTGTTTAAATTTTGTAATAATAAGGCAGTGTTGCACAGGAGCTTTCTGTATTAGTATAGCAGCCTTTGTTAATGGTGTCTCTTCCTTTATGTCTTTGAATACAAGAGGCTTTTTTTTCTATGTTTATTAACTTTCTGTTGAGTGGTTCTTGAGACTTTAAGTATTTCTGAAAGCCCTTATGTTTCTCTCTTGATTAGCTTATTCATCATTATTGCCGTTTCTGCATAAACAGGGCACTTTTTTCTCTCCTTCATACTTGAGGAAGATGTGAATGACAATTGTTATATAAGGGAAAGGTTTAATGGCTTTTTTCCACTTAGAATTGTATTAAGAGAAATTCCCAAGAAATACAGAATTTAGATGTGTTACAGCTGTTAAGTGTAGCAATTTGTGCAGAAATCTACTGTAAACAATTTTATGATCACCATCTATCTATTTATTTATTTTTGTAGGGAATGAAATACTGAAGCACACAATAGTTCAACAGATAAGGCTTATTTGAAAGTGGCCTTAGGCAGCATAAACTCTCCTGACCCAAAGTTTCTGCCCTCATAGTCTTTAGTTAATTTCAGTATGGAAAGTGGAATTCAAGTTCATTTTAGCTTTGGAGATCGTGAGAAATTGATTCTAAAAGCACTGAGGGCATGGACTGTGGATTATAGCATTAAACTGTTTAGAACATTAGAGTTTTCAGGCACCATACTAATAAGATACTTTTCCTGGTTATTTTAGAATATGGGTGTTGATCTGGGGCTTAAGTTTGATTACTTAGAATCTTGGTTCTGTACTTAAAAAGAAACGGTAAGTGATACTCCTTCCTGTGGTCTTACCCTGTTCACACAGAGTATTATTTGCCTTGTTAGAAGAAGCATTCTTGATTTTATAAGTTAAAATTTGGCTTTTCTTTAGTAAAGAGTATTGTTTTAATAAAATGCATGTATTTTTCTGTTGAAGTCATAGTGTTACATGATGTGATGTTAATCCCATGTTAATATGATGTACGTTCATGTTTGTGATATATCTTCATGCTTAACTTCTGATGATTAGGAAGCTGGCGAGTTGGGCTTTTGTGGTTTGAGGGGTTATTTTACCTGAAAGTCTACTTAAATGCATGCAATTTAAAATTCTTTTGGAATGTATCCTTATTATATCTATAAAAAACCCCACTTAATTACTGAGATGATACTGAAGGTGTCAATCTATTACAACTGATGTAATTGCATTCACATTCTGGCGTTTTGTCACTGTTGCATAAAAAATTAGGTCACAATAGGACGTGGGATATGAGCAGTTGAGCAGGGGTTCACCATTACCCAATGCAATGTGACTCTTTGCTCTCAGGTAAGGTGTCATAACTTTTCTTTAATCCTAAATCCGTAGGTGTAACTTGGAGAAAGGGTCAGATGAAAACTGAGGAGGGAAGAGGTTGTCCTTCCGAAGCCATAAATCCTAATGATAGCTGATATTAAGTGATTAAACAACTGTGTGCTTTCCCCTTTTAAGTGCTTTTTAAAGTTTGTAATAGAAAGTAATACTTCTAAGCCAAGTAAATATACATATTGTGCAGTTCCAGTAGCAGCTTTGGCTGGGAGAAACACAAAGCATATTGACCTCATGCTGCCTCTAGGATAATGACAAATACAATAGATAATAATTTGTGTATTGAATAGAAAAGTTGGGAATAGCACAAAGTGGGACTGCGAAAATACTGTGTCTCTGTTGAGAAAGGTGAGCATTTGTACTCACACAGCATGCATGTGATGCATACATGTATTTAATGTATGTAGCTAATAGTGAGTTCTCTTTGGGGACAGTAGGGCAGCCTTCAGAATCTTACAACTGTAGCTCACCTAATGGCTTGGTCTAAGCAGGACAGCAGCACTACACAAAAATCATATTAAAACTTCCATCACCTTCTTTAATCAGCCCTTAATTGTATTTTTGTTGCTGTTCAAAATTAGTCACATCATCCAATGTAAAATCAGTGCTGAAAAGAGATGGCCCCATCAATTTCTAAGTCAGATGTTAATTGTTTCATACTAGGCCTGTTTTTTTTCTAGTTAAAGTGAGTAGAGGAGAAGATTAAATACTTCTAATAACTTCCAAAGTAAAACCAATAATTTGGGACAGTTGAATACATATCATAATGCTCTGCTGTGCTTTTTACAGGGAGCATATGTGATCTTAAATAAGAAAAGAGCAGAAAGGAGACTATTTAAATGAACTCTAGGCATTTGGCATAAATCAAATAATAGCTGCTGCTTAAGGTACTCAGAACGTTCATTTTAATTTTTTTAATTTAAACATTATTCTGTCACCTTTTAAGTGTTTCTTCTGACCACTAGTGAGTTAATTTTTACAAGTTTTAGTTTCAGTTGTTAAGAACAACAAGTTGACTGGTTTCCATGGGAGCTAATTCAAGTTATTGTTTGCATTGTTAATATCTGAAAGTAGTTGTGTTGGTACAAGTCAATATGCAGCAAAAGATTTGTGGAAGAGGGATTTTTCTAATAAGTAGGAGTATGAGTAGAGGCAGCACAACTGAGTAGCACCTCCATGTGTGCCCTGAGTTGCAGTTCAGACATCATCATTTTGATGTTTGCAAGATCCACTACATTGAAGTTTCTAGCAATCTCTAGTTATGCTTCATTACTTTGAATATGTCTCATTAGTATTTAGTTTATTGCTGGATGTAATATGTGAAATTTCATCCTACATAACTCAGTTCCACTTTTTTGAAGAGGTCAAATACCAGGCTTTGGTACACGAAATGTAACTAAGTTTTGCTCATCTCTGTAACAGTTTCTAGAAATAAAAAGAAGAAAAGTATATATTTTTTAAGAAATTTCATTTTCTAGAAATGATTTTGTAATGGTCTGTTGTGCTTATGAAGGAAGGTAGAAAGTGGCATGTTCAACGGGAAACATCCCTGCAGTTCCTTCCTCTGCTTTGAATCCTGTCCTTGCTTTGTTCAGTTCAAGGGCTTGGTTACAGGCACTAAAATAAACAGAATAGCACCTGCAGCTTAGTCATAAATGGGAACATCTTGAAGTAGCTAAGCAAACAAATGAAATAAGGGAGTGATTTAACCTTCTCTGAAACTCCTTAGATGCCCTAACAACATTAATTTTTAAAATAGATGAACATTTAGGATACCAAAGGACTCTGAACACACAGAGGAATTGTTAAAGTTTTATGATCCAATTTGTTGATAAAAGTTACTAATTGATTATTTTCTGAGCTGTCAGAGCAAATCTTGTAAAAAACTGTAGATTTTTTTCTTCCTTTTTTTATTTTTTTTTTTAATAAATGCCCACTTTGAGGACATGACACCAAAATGTGTAGAAATCACATGATGTGTTCATATAAATATTTGACCCTTACTCCAGGGTTTTGATTTTTTTTGTATTCTGTCAACTTGAATTACATGACTAGATTTTTCTGGCTATAGTTTGTTTGCTGGCCACAGAAAATGCTGGAGTATGTTATCTTATTAATGCCTTCCACAGTGTTATATCATAATCCAGAAGGACTGAACTAGATTTTAAGCAGGTAAATTGGAGCAATTACTTGAATATGACTACTGAGCACTTAATACTAAAACTGATTTTAAGAACTTGTGAATTATTTTAAAATGAAATTGAAATAAATTACTTCTGAAATGATGTGTCACTTGTGTTTTATGGAGAAAAATGAGATTTAGAGAAACTAGAATAATTGGTCTGCACACCAGTCACACCAATAATGCGCATGGGTTTTTTTTGTTGTTGTCTTTCCATGTTTATAAAACTGACATGGTCTTGTTTTCTAAACGGAGTCTAATTTGCTGCCAGTGTTAATACAGGCTTTTAAAATTTTACTTGAGTATTAAAGCAACTGTAGAATATTGACAAGATTGTCTTCATAGACAGCATGTTTAGGTTTTTCTGAGCATTTGTAAATGGCACGTTTCCTTGCACAGTGTGTGCAACATCTAAGCAGGATAGTACTTCATGTTTTACTTTTCTAGTTTGAAGTCTTTTTATGAAGTTGTTTATTTTAATAGAACTCGGTGCTCTTAAAAAAGTCCACAGAAAAGATGAGTTGAAATAAAATTATATCTGCTATAAGGTGATTAAAAGTAAAAAATTGTTCAAGACTATCTGGATGGTCCTAACTTAGAAGTTGTAGGGCTGTTTTATATACTTTGAAGTATTGTTGATCTAATTTTTGTTTCTGAGTGCTTAGGTAGCAGCTGTTAGGAAGGATGGACTTAATTTAGATAAAATAATGTATCTTCTTATCATCATTCAGAGTTTTCAGTGTGAGTCAAGTCTCTGAAATTTCTTCAGCAAAAAATACTGTACTATAAGTTCAGCATACTATGGCTTCTATTCACCAATTATTGTGTCAGTAGAAGGTATATTAAAAGATGTTCTGGGTTACCTGGATGGATTAATAGGTGCTAGATTTGATGTTTGGTTTCAAATAGCTTGCAGAGCCACTTGTGTGAGCAGTGCATACTCTTCCTTAAAGATGTTTTTTTACTATGTACTGTCTTTAGGGTACAGCTCATCCTTGGTCCATGAGACCATTTGTTTATTGATTTTGGTGCATGCTGCAAAGTTGTCTTTATAAGTGTTTCGTAAAAGAAGATTTGAGAAGTTTTACGTAATCACTAAGCAATTTGGATATCCATCTGAAGGGACTGGTTTAAAGTTTTAGTGACTTGAATATCATGCATAGTGAACTTCAGCTTACTTAAAATGTTTGTAAGAAGTTTAGCATCTTGGATAAATTTTGTTATTAATGACCATTTTAAAGTTCACAAAGTGTGAACATAATTGTAATATATCTACTTAAAACATTTTCATGAGATCTTAAAATATTTAAACACTAAGGTTCACAACATTCCTTTGTATCCATCCCACTAAAGGGTTGTGTGAAGCCCGGAAGGTATTACCAAACAGTCTTTGAATAGGTTAGTTTTGAGAAGGCAGTAATATGAAAAAAAAAAAGGTAAATCATCTGTATGGCCCTATACAGCAACAAGGTAAGAATCTGAAGCTTCCCCACACTTTAAGGGAGCTGTGGGAGGCTGCCCTTGTTCATCACAGACTGACACTCTGCCTGATAATTAATTTGCACTTAGCAGCAACATCTCCCATCTCCCGTTACCAATGAGGAGCCTCTTTTCTTTTTTTTTTTTCTTCTTTTTTTTTTTTCTTCTTTTTTTTTTCTTTTTCTTTTTTTTTTTTTTCTTTGCCTGGAGATGGTACAAGAAGGAATGTATCATCTAGATTTCTGTTGACTCATCCCCTGCCGCTGTCCAGATAAAAGTAATTTTGTATACATTACAAAGTTTATGGTGTGAATTTGCTAGTGTAGCTTATTTCTTTTCAGACTTTAAGCAGCTCAAAAACTTAAGTTTTAAAGTTTTCCTTGTAAGAATTATTAAAGGGAATCTCAGTGTAGCATTGGCATCAAAATATGCAACAGTGTGAAATGAGTTTCTAGAGGTCTTCTAGTATCTGCTTAGTGGTATTAATTTAGCTAGAGTATACATTTACACAAATTTAATATCAATAATTTATTTAATAAAAGAGGAAATTATCTGAAATATTGATGGGCCCAGTCTTGACTTCATGCACCTATAAGAACCATGTCATTCCAGTTACTGGTATGGTAGGAAACCTGACAGGACTGCAGTTCTGTCATATACTTTTTGCACTCTGTTTTTAAAAAAAATGAATAGTAGCAATGAGTTTCTAATCAGGCATAATCCAAGATGATTAGTCATAGTTAGTCAGCTGTTGATATTTCTCATCTTTTTCTGCTTATGTCTAATTATCTTTATAAAAATAGCTGTATGATTTAAGTTCTTCTTGCTGTGTATTTTACCACAAAATTTATTTCCATTAATTAATATATCAACTGTATTTTAACTGTAGGATTGCAATTTCTCTTTCAATATAATAATATCAGTTTTAATTTTTAAGTTCATATACAATATACAAAATACTTTTAATAAGAGAGGTCATATGAGAAAGTTAACTGCAGAAGTTGTAAGCAGCACTGAATGGTGAGCGGTGTTTACGCTGTCTTTGGGAAAGCATCAGCATCATACTGTGTAAGGTGGAATACTAACATGTTTGAATATTCTCAAGGCTTCTTTTAAGTGAAAAATGTCTTCTGGTCATTTAATCAACTATAGAATACACAAAATGAAGGGCCTAAATCTCCACAAGTTAAGGACTGTTCTTGCAAAAGAGGCAAACCTAATTTGAGACATAGTCTCCAATCAGTGAAATTATGAATGTCAAAAAATTAATTACATGAACACATTCAATTAACTTACTGATAATCTGGATGATTATTAATAGCAAGTACTTTCCATGTCTATGTTTATTTTGTACCCACTCATGTATTAATTTTTACTGGTTATAACTTCTATTTCAGTAAGTGGATTTGAAAGCTACTGAGAAAATAATAAAAGAAAAAAGAACTTTTCTGTAACAGCTTATTCTTAAAATTGCAGTGCTAAATGCAAAAGGTTATTTTTTTATTTTTGCCTCCTTACGGATTTTAAAACACTAATATATGAGACTTGGTGTAAAAGACAGGTTAGGGATTTGGAGGAATAGCTTTGAGTGGCTTTTGAAATTCTTTTAAGTATTTCCAAAGCTTAAAAAAAAATATTATTTATATTTCAACTTCGTAATTAAATACAAGTAGTCAGAGTTTGGGGAAAAATTGTGTATAGACATGCAGAAAAAGGAATTAAGAACAATTATAAAGGGAACCCCAGTAGCTTTTCCTGTAGAAAAATAGTAAGATTTCAGATGTATAACAGGATGTAAGCAGAGCTGAAATGAAATTGTCTGTATATGAGATGTGCTATCAAACTGGGCACACTGCGTATTAGAGGTCACAGAGAAACCATTATATACCAGGCTGTGGAGCGTTATTGTCTGTGAGGCAGACACTTAGATTTGCTATTTCTCCAGAAACTGAACTGAGATGGATTTCCTGTAGCCAGCCATACTGTTTGACTCTTAATTTTCTTTTTTCCCTTTGCGGAGAGGCAGGATGCCAAGAGGAGTAATCCTTTAAAAACATGGCATCTTTTCCTCTCTCGGAAGTGGGTGTTTTGTCCCCACTTCATGTCTCTGGGAAATGACCCTGTTAGCTTAGAGTTAGTGTATTGTTCAGTGAACTAAATGTTCCTGTGTATTTTGAATGTTTATGTCCAAGTCCTCCTTCTATTGATCCTGTGGGGAAAAAAAAAGGAGGGACTGAGCATTCTAAATGTCTGACCACTGGGACTCAGCTAATTGGAAGATTAGAAGGGAAGTTTTGTGAGATAAGAGGAGCTTTGAGGTTAGTCTCATGTTGTGACTTAGCACATCATCTCAGATACAAATAATTAATGCTCACTGTTCTAATTGAGGTAATATTTGAAACCCTGACAGTCCCCTAAATGCTGATTGCTACTGTAGTGTTAGAGATCATTGTCTGCACTGTGCAGATTTTCAAGTCTTTCTAGGCATTGGCAAAGAGATCCAAGACCTTAACACAAAAAAACCTTCATTGACAAGTGTTACGGTTTTTTACTGTTTCCTCACACATTGCAAACACCCAGACCAGTGTTATATAATTCTGATAATCTTCCCATTAAAGATTCTGGTGTGCTACAAACTGCTGGCTACATAATTTAAAATTTTACTGAGTTTTATAAATGGAGAAACTCAAACCTAGATTATTTGCCGCTGAGGTTCATGCCATGATTCTGTAATAAATTCTGTACTGGAGCCTGGTGTTGCTAATACCTGATCTGGTTTCATTTAATAATTTGATCTGCACTGTGAATAGTGACCAAAGTTCCTTGCAGGTGACATGAGTGAAGCAGTGTTAAGAGTCAGCCATTTGACCTGGCCAGAGTTTTAAGGCACTGTGATTCTTGAACTCTTTTTTCCAGCAGATTTCTAAAATTAAAGCTGATTTACTACTTAAGTGTCATCTAGATTTCACAGTTAGTGCCAAAAAAAAATACCAGTTCTAGTGTCTCAAGTGGCAGGGAAGTATGTATTTTCCCCTCTTCCAAGATTTTTCTAAGGAAATATGCTGTGTCTTTTGAAGAGAAAATGTTTAAAAATAAAAGAAGCATTTCTCTTCAGCAGCTAAGAAAGATAGCAACCACCTACAATCTGTGAGAACACTTACATAAGATTCATACACTGTACAGGAGTTCTTTTCCAGCACTGGAACACTGTTTCTGTGTGGTTGTCAGAAAAATGTGAACTGAAGCCTTGCCTGCAGTGCTGGTGCATATTCTATTTAGATAATCTGTTCTGAAGGTTAAGTAGAAAAAATAATTTTCTTCTAGTTTTCACTTCACTATGCTTTTTTGCTGAGTTCTGTAAAACTCAAAAAAAAAACCCCAAACCTGAAATCCTTTGGGACTATTGGAAGAGTAGAGAGCTTTAATTTCATTGCCACAAATAAAATGGTATTATACTTTCCAGTGCTTTATAAGTAGAAATGTTTAAGGATAACAGATCATAAGAATTTAATGAACATTTAGATGTCTTAGTTTCAAGGAAGGGAGTGGAAATCCCTGAAGTGACAACTGATTTCTGCCTGTCAGATTAGCTGTGTACAAAATGGTGCCTTCCTGGATTATGCAGAGTAGAATATTGAAAGTTGTATTTTTTCCTGTACATGTGTGTTTACTAGTTGCAGTTATGTTTATTAATACACTTTTGTATATAGGACTGCTTAAAGTTAGGGGTTATATAGATAAGGGTTACATCTGTAAACAGATGGCAAATATGAAATAATTCTCTAAGATTGAGTAGTCTTCCAACTAAATGAGAAAGGGGAGGCAAATGTGTTATCTTTAATATAAAATATGATTGTATTACAGTACATTAAAGTCTAAATCAGGTAAGTTTCTCATTTTTGCACATGATGACTGGGTAAAGTATTTATTATACAGGGTTTGATTTTAATCATGATGAACTAATGTCTTCTACTGGTTTTTTGTGTTGGAATTACTGATGTCCAAACAATCAGTTATGTTAGAAATGTCAGAATGAAATCTGGCTTTTGAAAACTGAAGGTAGATTGGAAATGTTCTGCATATATTAAGTTTAGTTTCATGTGAAGCAAATGCTGCTGGTTGTAATATCCAGCTGATGTTGAAGCAACTGTCTGTGTCTTCCCTAGCAGTTAAAATAAGCATGCTAAAAAATAGTGGTTTATTATCTCAGGTATGCAGCAGTGTAAAAAGATGTTGTCTACATATAAGAGATGTCTCTCTTCTTGTATATTTCTTTTTGTTGTTGTTTTGGAAGGTATTTATCAAAAGTATTTTTATTTAAGTTTCAGAATTACTTTGTCAATCAATAAGGAAATCCTTATGCCTAAGACAAACTAGTGATTTCATGGATGCAAAGTTTAGAAGTTCTTTTTATATAGTTCAGCAGCTGAATTCTCCTTTAGATTCTAATGAAATGAGAGAAGAATAAAATTGTTTTATTATTGCAAGGGTTCCATTTGTCATCTTTATAGTATTGTTTATATGTTTTTGTTCCTTGATTCATAACGTAGTGTACGTGAGGCAGCTCCTGATGATGTAGGTCACAGACCTTTCGCCCCCCCCCAAAAAAAGAAAACAACACAACACAACAAACAAAAAACAAACACTTTTAAATATTGGGTTGGATGTGTGTGTTTTCTGGGGAAAGGTCAAGAAATTAATTGTTCTAAGCTCAAAATATTTCTGTAGTCTGATACACTACTGATATAGTTCATCAGTGAAGATGAAAAGAAATGAGAGCAAAATGTGATTTGAGATGTAACTGAGGAATTTGAGGAATTTAGACTTTCTGGGTATTCAACAGTGCCTTTCATTCAAAGACGATGTAGCAACATAGCAAGGGGGTTGTTCTAGTGTAAAAGGATCATTTGGGACAATACCTGGATTTTTAGCAGCCTGTAGGTAAGCGGGCTTGCAACACCCTTGCAGCACAAAATTGAAAGAGGGCCTTCAGCATGTAAATGTGTAGTGACCTAGTCCTGCTCTGCCAGTCACTATAAACAACTGCTTGAGGAAACTGAAGAGGCATCAGCTGTGGTATTTCAGTGTGCATACTACAACCCATTTCAGTTTTGCTTCCTGGAGACCTGTCCCTGTGAAAATCAGTAATGCTAAGGGATTGTAGACTGATAAACAGTTGGATGTTGAGGCTTGCTGCAGCTTTTTTTTTTAATTAACAACTTTATTGGTTAAAATTGTTTATCCCAAAAGATTTAAGAGAACGAATTTGCAATATCTGAGGCTTTCCTGTAAATTGGAAACTTGCAAATCAGGGTTAGAGATCTGCATTGGACAACTTTGGTTTTAGACATTTCCTGCTGACTTAGTTTATGCACTGTATGAAACCTCAATAAAAACTGGCAGCAGCGCCATCTGTGTGGGAGCAGAGCAGTAAGAGGCAACAGGCACAGGCTGCAGTAGAACAACCCGTTTGGGAGAGGAGGACAGAGCGGGCAGGGCATTCACAACGGGGTTACCAAGCAGTGGTGGAATTGCCACCTTTGGAGATTTTCAGAACTTGACAAGACATGCCTGAGCACCTGGTAGCCCTACTGAGGACTGGGACCTCCAGAAGGTCCCTGCTAACCTGATTCAGTTGGGGTGAAACCACAGACGAAGCATCTTTTGTGTGAGAAGTCAACTTGTTTTGAGTTGCACTGCAATGCTGCCATCAACATAATATATTCATATAATTACTAGGTGGATAGATGATGGTAGAGCGGTAGATGTGGTTTATCTTGATTTCAGTAAAGCATTTGACACCGTCTCCCACAGCATCCTTGTAGAAAAGTTGATCAGGTATGGGTTTGGTGATCAGGAAGTGAGGTGGATTAGGAACTGGTTGAAAGGAAGGAGTCAGAGAGTTGTAGTCAATGGGGCAGAATCCGGTTGGAGGTGTGTGACTAGTGGAGTCCCACAGGGGTCGGTACCGGGACCGGTGTTGTTCAACATCTTCATCAACGACCTGGATGAGGGTATAGAATGTACCCTCAGCAAGTTTGCTGATGACACTAAGCTGGGAGGAGTGGCTGACACACCAGAAGGCTGTGCTGCCATTCAGAGAGACTTAGATAGGTTGGAGAGTTGGGCGGGGAGAAACATGATGAAATTCAACAAGGGGAAGTGCAGAGTTTTACATTTGGGGAAGAACAACACCATGTCCCAGTACAGGTTGGGGGCTGAACTGCTGGAGAGTAGTGTAGGTGAAAGAGACCTGGGGGTCCTGGTAGACAGGAGGATGACCATGAGCCAGGAATGTGCCCTTGTGGCCAAGAAGACCAATGGCATCCTGGGGTGCATTAAGAAGGGTGTGATTAGTAGGTCAAGAGAGGTTCTCCTCCCCCTCTATTCTGCATTGGTGAGGCTGCATCTGGAGTATTGTGTCCAGTTCTGGGCCCCTCAGTTCAAGAAGGACAGGGAACTGCTCGAGAGAGTCCAGCGCAGAGCTACGAAGATGATTAAGGGAGTGGAACATCTCCCTTATGAGGAAAGGCTGAGGGAGCTGGGTCTCTTTAGCTTGGAGAAAAGGAGACTGAGGGGTGACCTCATCAATGTTTACAAATATGTAAGGGGTGAGTGTCAGGGGGACGGAGTTAGGCTTTTCTCGGTGATGACCAGTGATAGGACAAGGGGTAATGGGTGTAAATTGGAGCATAGGAAGTTCAAGGTGAATATCCGAAAAAATTTTTTTACTGTGAGAGTGACAGAGCACTGGAACAGACTGCCCAGGGAGGTTGTGGAGTCTCCCTCACTGGAGACATTCAAAAACCACCTGGATGAGTTCCTGTGTGATGTACTCTAGGTGACCCTGCTCTGGCAGGGGGGTTGGACTAGATGATCTCTCGAGGTCCCTTCCAGCCCCTAAGATTCTATGATTCTATGATTCTATGATAATATAATTTAATTTATGTTCCATATAACTCTTGCATGTTCTTAATTGAATCTGGACAATAAAACTTCATTTATGTACATTCCTGAAACAAAAATAAAGAAATGGACATGGAACTAATTTAGCAGTGTGTTGTAGAAGTGATGGAAGCTAAATGAGTTTAGTTTAAAGCAAGGTATTGAGTTATGTCACAGGGAGAAGAGTTAGTCAAAGCTAACATGCAGCATGATAAATGTTAAACCTGTAGTACAAGAAGGCATTTCTATTAATTTCTTCTGGATTTAATGGCATGAATACAGCTAATGTGGTTTAATCTCTTTGAAAAGTTACTCCAAAGGATAACTCATAGCTAATAAATTGTGGATAAAATGCTGTGAACATGAGCAGATAAGCAGCTAAATTTTCACTTAAATTCTGCTGTGAAGAGGCTTGCTTGCTTAATAATGTACTTAATTTGTATGGGTGAGTGGGAGTTTGAGGAGAGTTTAATGTCAGGAAATCAAATGAGAGCTGAGTAAATTATGCTTCTAAAAGCTAAGAACAAAGGAAAAAAAATCTTGCATAACAGTAAGTTGATGTGTCTTCATTTAATGTGAAAGCCCCAGTTGGTAACTGTGGAAAATAATGGAAAATATACACTCAACCATCACAATTTTTCTACTGAGGTATATATCAATCAGTACTTGCTTAGATTTCTTATTTTTAAGTTGGCACTTTCAGCAACGTGATTTTGAGCTGAGGCCATTCTTTGGTGGTCATGATAACTTTTTGTCACCTTGATGCTTTTTCAAAGTATCAAGTAACATTTTAAATATTTGAGTATGGCTGAGGAAACAAAAGCTGCCTTTTAATACCCTTTAAATACAATGTGTGTATATTCAGCATACCTGAATTTTTAAATTTGAGGGTATGGGCAGCAGTAGTGGTTCTTCAGAAAAATATCTAAAAATAAGCAATTTAACAATATTAAGTAATTTCTTTGGTTTTATGGATCTTCATGAATTGTTAATATTTCATATTGTTTGAGTTTCTGAGAATCCAGGGATAAACTGTCCATATTGATTTATTGAAAGGTATTTACTAGATAGGGTTCTGCAAGCTATAAAATGCCCGTGCCAGTTCTCACTGTAGCTTAGATATCACATTAATGGCAGAAAGGAAAGAAATAATAAATTGGGAGTTTTATTCTGCTCTGTATTTTACAATAAGTAGGCAGTATTTAGTAACATTAATTTGAAAAAAATCATGGCAAAAAAGCTCCCTTGCTGGAGAGATTAAAGATTAACTGGTTCTAATATAGTTCTTTGGTGGTATGAAGTTCTGAATGAATACAAAAATTTATTTTTGATCCAAAAGGAAATTATGCAGTGCTTCAAAACCTTAGATGCTGTTTGTATGTTATTATATATTAATTCAGCATTCTTTAATATAAGCTACTGAAACAACAATGTTTGCTGTTAAGTGGGCTGTGTCAGTTTTCAGAAGGTAAGGCTCAGGAGGTTCTGGACATCCATACTGGGAGTTAACACTCATTTTTCTTTCAAAGTGAGAGAGAAACTGCCCTGCTTCTCAGAACCAAATGACTGTACATAATTGCTTAACAGTTTTTTGCCAACCTGTAATATTAATAGAAAACCAGTAGATAATGTCTGTCTAATTTTAAAGTTGAATTTTGTGTGCAAAGGAACTGAACAAAACCACTGAACAAACAACAAATCAACGCGTCTATGCTGTTGTTATTTATTTATTTATTTTATCAGCTACTGTGTGATTAAGAGGCTGTTTGCTCTCCCTGTCTCCAGATCACTCAGCACAATGGATCGCCTGGGGACAGCGGATGCTGAGGATGACCCTGGATCACTGACCAGACTTGCTCCAAGCCCTCACAGCGAAGCAGTTGCCCATGAGTTTAAGGAACTCTCCCTGCAGCCCAATCAATACTTGCCTCCTCTCAATGAACGGAAGAACGGTGAGTGCAAAGTGACTGCTCTCCTCATCTCTACATTGCTCACGTTTTCTGTGGGAGTAATTGTTGGATTTCTTCAAATAACATCAATGGACTCTGCACTTGCTCTTCCCAAACCATGGCATGTAGAGTTGAAGTGCTACAGTGTTTGTATGAAATCCGTCCTGATCAGCTTCACCTGTCAGGACAGCCTGGAATTCTGACTTCAGAACCCCAACTGGAATACTTCATTGAGGCATATAGAATGGAGTTGTTTATATTTTTAAATAGTTTTTAAACCACAGCTAGTGTATAATAGAAATATTAATTACATATTTTTGAGAGTTGAGGTAATTATCAAGGACAGAGCTTTTTCTGCAAAAATAATACAGAATTGTATTGTTTGGTAAGAAGGTACACGTTGCATTCCAGAAAGTTTTATACTCTGTGGAGTTTAAGGTTGAGCAACGAAAGAAAAATAAGATTTACATTTTGGGAACCTTTCCAATATCTTTCCTCGTTGTTGATGTTCCATGGCAACTTAGGAAGAAAGTTTTTCCACTGTTATAGTAAGCATCGGGAATAATTAGGTCTGAAGCCAAATGTATGCTCATTTTTATTGAGGAAAAGGCAGGAACCTATGGTGGTTTTTTTTGGTGATATTTTTTATTTTCTCATACTAATATCTCCTCATAATGAAGATTCGTTTTCCAGTGTTTGTAGTAAAAAGTGGGAGTGTTGCAATGTAAACAAAGTATTTGGTTTTCAATGCATTTTTAAAAATCAGTTTAGGTATTAATTCAGTTGTAATAGTGTAAGTGTTATTAAATAAGAAGAAAACTATCTGATTATCTCAGCTTTAAAGCTGTAGTAATGTATTAAAAGTATTTTAAACTAAGGGACCTGAAACTAATGTATTGGTTTTTTTGGCTCTACATCCAAAAGAACTATTTTTTGTTAGGCAGAAAAAGAAATTGCGAGACATTAGTTTTTGTTGGCTACTATTTGATATTAAAATGACAATAGTTAAGTCTATACCCGCAGCTTGTTTTAAGATATCTTACAATGTTTTAGCTTTTTATCAAGTAAGTAACAGAAATGTTTATTTAAGGAAAGCTGTTTTTTGTAGATTTATGAGGAAAGTCAGAAGAAAATTTGTAAAAGTTAATATGAATCCATTAAGTTCAAATTTTAAAGTCATTTTAATACTTGGCTTTTTTCCTGCTTTTTGCCAAAACTGGATTTCTTCAAGGATATTGTCACTTTTTTATAAAGTCTGGAAGCATAAGAGATTTTAGTACACAGAAATACAATAGCACTTAATAAAAGAAAAATCTGAAATGTTTTAAGGTTATTTCATTGAATATTTTTATGTAGGAAGTGTATTTTTATGCAGTAAGCATTATGCTTACTGTAAGCTTTGCTAGTGATCCTTTAAACCTTTTGTTTACTTGAATGAGTTTTTTGGCAATAGGCCAGTAGAAGGCTGAATTATTCTGATGTTGTTCTGCACAGTGTTGTTAAGCTGGCTTCCACAAGTTAGTATAGAAACTGCACTTCAGGCTTTTCCAATGATACCAGAAGTATGGGATGCTTATGCTTAGGGTTGTTTTTGCTTCACATGGAGGTACTCACAGCAGGGAAACCTCCAGTGAAATTGCTGCACATGCCTGGTGGGCCAACAGTCATTTGAGAAAGTACTACTACTACTACCTCATTGCCCTTCTTTTTTTTTTTTTTTTAACTTTTTCTCTGCCCAGTCTGTTCCCAGAGATCACAATGATACAGCAAAGCTAGAATAGGAGTTCAGATGAGCATAGCTCGTTAGTTTTTGGTGCAAAATCTCATGGTTTGGAGTAAGCTTTATTGGAGCTCTTGTCCCTTGACAAAGGATCACACATGCTCTGCCAATTCTGTGAAAAGGTAACTCTCAGTTGGGGATTGGTAACAAATGGATGGTAGTAGCATCTAAAGCTTTCCAGCCATTTGCTACACACAGGTGTCTAATATTGATTAAAGACAACCAGATAATTTATTTGCAGAGCAAGACACGAGGGGGAGAGAGAACAACAGCAACATATTCTCATCCTCTCAAATGTCAATTTTTTTTAGACTACTGTCTTCCATCATAAAAAGTCTGTGAAACACAAATATTAACCAATTAATGTTTCGTGTTTTAATAGTGGGCAAGTAACGGGAGTTTTCAAGCTAGTTTGCTAGATAAAGGTTTTGTTGCAGGGCTGAAGTACTTCAACTGAACTATTTTTAAAGCAAACACTTTTAACTATTTGGGGTTATAACACCAAACTGTTTATAGAAGGTAAGCTTGTGTATGTATTTGAGTATAATAACAATCATCTTTCTAGAATGTTTTATATTGCTCTTCTGGACTATTGCAATTTTAGTATTTCCCTTTTGAGCTGTTTTCAAATGAGCTGCTATGGGCAATACTGGATTACTAATTTCAGTTTTAATTTCAGTTTCTCATTAGTCTGTATTTTTCTGGATAATTAAGCAATACATACAATGCATTGATCTTGTAAACTTGTGCCCTGTTCATTGCAGTGTATTATCATGCCAGTTCTCTAGAGTCCAACTCTTGTTCTATTTGCCAAAAAGCAGCAAAAGTTGCCTTTTCATTGCTTCTGCTTTTCGTACTTGCTTCCTACTGAGTGGACACTGAAGACATGCCTGTGACTCTGGCAGCCTCCTGCCAACTGCTGGTGTATAGTTTGTGTCTATCACTTGAGCAGTTGGGCTCTTCACATAAATAGAGGTTGGGAAACAGAAGGCCATGGCCTTAAGCTCTTGGTTTGCATTCCTGTCTGAAGGGATGTCAGATTGTATACACGGTATTTGCTTTCTCAGTGAAGCTGCTTTGTTCTTAGGACAGACAGCGACTGGGGAAGGAGAAGGGTGACACAGATGAGGCTCTTTAGGAGCAGGAGTAAGAAAATTCATGACTAGTTGTTTAGCTGGACTGCAGTGGAGGAAGAATGACAGAGTAGCAAGCAGTGTGGCACAGCTAAAGTACTACTCAGAGCAATATACAACCCACACACTGTACCAGTTTCACAAGTTTCTGTCTGAGAGCCAGGAGGTGGCAAGGGAGAGAAGGATAGGCTGTCTGCTGCTGACAGCAGGAGGGTGGATGGGAGTGATGCTGCTTGCAGCCTTCCAACCGGCTGTTTCAGAGCCAAAGGGTAGGAAGGGATTGCAAATGCAAAAAAAAGGAAGCACTGCATGAGCAAAGCTTTTTGCATATTGAATTAGTACTTTCTCAGAACTGGTGAGCATGCGGCTTCAGCTGGTAGAGGGAGGTGTGAAGGTCTGGGTGTCAGGAGCTACACAGCCATAGTTGTTTCAAGGTAAAATGAAAAGGTCCTCACTTGTGTGTTTTACAGCAATCTCTCTTGGCTTTGCAGTGGTTTCCTTGATTACCCCACTGTGCCAGAATCTCCTTGTGACAGTGGCTACTAGCTTCTGAAAAGGAGACATGGAAGTTACTCTGGTGCAGTCATCATCCACAGATGAGAGCCTAGTTAAGGTCTTGTATGCTGGGTAGAGAATTGGCTGGGTCCTGTATGGACTGTCCTTTAGTACTTTGTAGTGTAGTTTCAGCTCCTTGTCTTGGCTATGAATAATTTCAGATGGTGAGTGTGCCCATTCTCTCTCCTATGCATAGTTTGGAGAAAGTTTTTTCCAGCTAATGGAAGCTAATGGGTGTCTGCTTCTCTAATCTCAGAACCAGAACAGATACAGGATTGCATTTTGGTGCTGTTGGGGTTGTATGTCTTGTACTGGAGGAGGGTTGAAAAGGTTGTGGTGTGCCTACCATGGCTTTTTGCTGGATCTCACTCTTTAGCAGCGAGCAGCTATACTCTACAGAAGAACTGAAATACTTGAGAAAGAAGCTAAGAGTCTTGGATGTTTTTGTCAGGAAAAATCCTTGGGATAGTGAAATCTTAAAGTAAAAGCAAGACTGGAAAAATCTCTACTAGAAGAAATTAGCCCAAAGGATCGAGTTCCTCTGGCTGCATGAGAACAATGACATTCAGGGGCAAAGACCTTGAGGCACTGAGGGTTAGCTGAGAATGACAGCTTTCTTTGGGGCCTCTAGAGCTTCTGGAGAACTGTAGTGAGCCAAGGCAAAGATGCAACACACACACACCTCAAACCAACCAATCAACCAACAAAACAAAACAGAAACCAAAATGAAAACAAACACTCTTTAGCTGGTGTATATTGAACCCTTCTGAGTTCAGCCAGCTGGGAGACCGAAGGTTCTCAGAATCCCTGTATGAAATCAACATCACACATAACCTAATGATATTACTTAAATAAATGTGGTGAACCAGAGGAACCTTTCTGGCATCTAAAAGAGTCAAGAAGTATATTCATTTGCCTGTTATCGCTTATCTTCCACTCCCTCATTATGTAGCACTGGAAACATGCATTCTTGGCATAGTTTTATGGCTTCTGGACAAATTCTTAATCCTCTGTGCAGTTAATAGATTTGAAGCTGCAAATTTGATACTAAGGAATCAGGTGAAATTTGGAACATTCGCTTTCTATTTGGGTACAACAGGTTTTTTCCACTCTATGCCATTAGGCATATTTTTTCCTCTCCTAATAGTACATAGATAGGTTACTGTGCTTAAAAGTTAATTTCTTGAGAGGGATGGGAGAGACAAAGTGGAGAAAAGATGGCTAGTTGGAAGACTAGAGAACAACAAATGGAAAACATAGTTCTGATTAAATTAATGGATTGGCTTAGAAGATAATTGGAAATGTCAACTTAAATTCAGCAATTTCATATTTATTAAGCTGAAAGCAATGAGATCTGGAAGAGAGCATATAGATATTCTGATTAACAACAGCACCCCCACAACAACAAAAAAAACCCAATACCAAAAAAAGATCCCAAAGCAAGTATATTTTACAAGGCCTATCTAGATATAGTAGTAGTATATAATCTATGTAAGTTTACGATAGAAGTGTGTGTTTGCATGTATATATTAGTACAGTGTATATATAAAGTGTGTATGTAGAAGAATGGTTGCCTAGAGAGGCTGTGGAATCTCCATCCATGGAGATACTAAAGATCTGATTGTCTCTGGGCAGCCTGTTCCAGCTGAACTTGCTTGAGCAGGGGGTTGGGCTAGGTGATCTCAAGAGGTTGCTTCCAACCTCAGTGATGCAGTGACTTGTTTTCCCATGGAACATCCAGTGCAAATATTTTAGTAAATAATCCTTTTTAAGAACACATGGCATATTGTAATTAAAATATATTTGTATGTGTGTTTTGGGGTTGTTTGGGGCATGCTTTCGTTTTTTGGGAGTTTATTTTTAAGTGTCAGCAGAAAAAAACAAATGTCTTCTAATGTGTGGATTCTTTTGGTCTCCCTGTAAATACTTCAATGTTGTCTTATCTGTAATGAGATGAGAGAGCAAACTGAGTAGGTACTGGTTTCCCACTAAGTCTGTCTTTGTCATTGGTACTGCCAGTTCCCACAATCCTAGCATTCCCAGGGCATCAGTCAGTGTCTACAAGGAACAATTTTAAAATATTAAAGCATGTGAAAAGACATACAGGCCAAAACTCAGAGCTCTCCAGGGACTGTGACCTCTTAAATGGAATATATTCTGACATTTTCACAGGCTACATGAAAGAATTCCAGCAGGGTCATTCCATTTGGTAAACTTCTAAACAAACATTCTGTCATTTTTGTTTGATTTATAGATTATTATTATTTTTTAATTATCTACTTATTGTGAAGAGATTAACATGGGAGACATGACCTGTGACTGACTCAATTTAAGGCATCTGGTACATATGAAAAGATCCTGCTAGAGGGCTTGGCATTTGAGTGATTCCAGGAGATATGGAAAGTATGTTTTCCTTTAAAAGAGATCTCTTGATCAAACTGTCTTGTTCTGACTTTTTTTTTTTCCCTGAAATTCCTTATGGATAACTAAATGCCTAGCTGGAAAAGAATGTTGAGTTAATTTTAAATTCCACTGTATAATTATTTTTTTTAATTATTAGACCCAAACCCTAGCTGTATATATTATCACTGAACTGTCAGCTTGTGATGCCACCACTGCAAGAAGGTGACTGAGCAACAGAACTGGTAATTGATGTGCACTACTTATTAGATGAGCCTTTTGCAAATCATAGGTAGCATGGTGGGTGACCAAATATTGTCCTTTAGAAACAATATATATGCATATATATGTGCATTAAACTTATATAGAATGTTTTAATGTATTTTGTATAAAATTATATAAAAGCTTTTAAAAGTTTTATTTATTTATATGTCTTTATGGCAAGGCTGAATGGTAGGGAATTTTTGTTTCACCAGTGAACACTGCCAACATGTAGACTTCATAAATTTGATATCCCTGTAAGTGGTAGGGATTTTTCTGGGAAGAGTAGCTGAGGTAGGTGGTGACCATAATTTAGATTGTTTGGGTCGTTACCACAGTGGTGGAGAGCACAGGCAGAAGTCTCCAGCCCTTCTGAGGTAGTTCCTTAGTCACAGCATAGATCACAATGCTGTTTCAAAAATTACTCAAGTATTTAATTTGGCTTTGTCAAAAACAAATAGAAGAACTGCTTGATGTTTTACAAGCAAAATAATATGAAGATGAGAGACTTGAAAGTTTTTGAGTTTGTATATTTATCTTAAATACAAGCATAAGACTGTATAAGATTTGCTGCTGAGTTGTTGGACATGTCTTCTGTGCTCAAAGCAAAGAACTTACGTAGTAGTATAGGGAAAAAACAAAGTTGTTGGTTTTTTAACAAACAAAAAAGCAGAATTGTAAGTCGCCTGGAGGGGGGTGGAGGACAGGGGGACAAAGATAACTACACGACTGAACAAAAAGACCCAAAGCAAAAACTCTTAGCAGCTTGAGATAACATTCTTACTGCTTAAAGAAGTAATAGAAAAAATTATAACAGGTATTATTTAGAGGAACACTTTAGTTTGTGTAGTCAGAGCACGGTTTTCCTATATGAAGAAATTATTAGACAATGATGACCTGGATTACCCTGGATTATCCTAACACAATAATAAGGACCAAGGAATTCATTAAGGTGTGCGTAAAGCCAAGATTAAAGAAATGTTTGAGTAAGTAAGCTATTTTGCCCCACTTCAAAATCTTGTGGTAATGTAATTAAATACCTAAGGCTGTTCTGGATTTATTTTTTTTTGTCTAGAGTTTAAATTCATCTATAGGCTTTTCCTTACGAGATTGCAAAGGAATGAGCTCCATTTGATGTGAAGAGTGGCAATGTACTGTTAAATCAATTGTTGCTTAGTTACTTCGTGTTTAATGAGGTTGTGAAGTTGTTCTCAGTGATCTCACTCACCAGATCACTGATACTTAAAAAGATAAGGGGTCCATTCTGAGTGGCAGACAAGCCAGCACTGAGGAGGGTACAATGTTGCTGCCTTGTTTCCTCCTGTACATGGTGATTTTGGCAAGTAACTATTATGCCCTTCTTTCTTTTAAGTAGTGCTCTTCCTGGAGGCTGAAGGTTGGCAGAACACTTCAAGTCTGATTACCTTAGATTAAAAGCAAACAAATGCTTATGAAAACCTTGTGCAATACATTGATACTAAATGAGATGTTACTGGATTTTGGTTTATGGAACTGATAGGGATTTTCCATTCTGAAGCCTTTTTTCTTCATTTCACCCACTTGTGTACAATATATGCAACTTAAATCAATTGAAATTAACATGAGGTACTTCTGCCCTCTGAAGATCAGGCAAATTCCAACAGATTAAATTATTGAAACACAAAGCTTGTTGTGTGTCTTTTACTTCAATTTCTGATTTTCATACACTGACGCAAACCAGGTTAAAACCTGTAATTGATAGTTACAATGTGCACCTCTTAAGATTTTCTTTTAGTTGAGATACTTCTGGTTTGTTTCTCAATAGAAACTAGTGTTTGAGCCACTATTTTGTTTCAAGCTTCTTAAAGGTTTCTGTATGGTCCTCAGTGTCATTTAGCTATTTGTACTGATAAAAACAGCTCTTTGGAAACAGGTGTATATGTTCAAAACTTACACATCCAGTATTTACTTTGGAAGGGAATGTTTCTCTTTCCTTTATTTTGAAACCTGCATTTAAGTACGCAGTCAGTGGCAGAAAGATAAGATGAAAATTTAGCAATTCGAAAGCTTTTTGCCTTTTTTAAATAATGCCATCAATTTCAAATGAAAATCCACATTCCAGCTACCTTTTAGAAACAGAACACACAAACATTTAAAACTGAATGGAGTTGAAAGATCCTAAGCCTTTTTGTATATATTTTGTATTTCATGTGTTGTGTTCTATTTATTATATAACTGCTAAAATAAAGAAAAGGCTTTAGACTAGTCAAATAACAAAAAAAGTTGCTATTGTTTTACTTATAGTTATTCTAAAAGGATTTGCTGTAGGACCAAATGGGAAATTTGAATGGGAAAGTATTAAGTTCCTACTAGTGAAGTCTTTCACCAGTTCTTTTAAGACAAATATGGAATTAGCATCTTTTTAAACCAGCAGTGAAACCAACTGCTGTACAAAGCAGTTTTTATATGTCAAAACAATGACCTTCAAGACATACACTACCCAAACATAGAAAGTATGCTTAACATATCAACATGGTGTTGCTGGCTGATGACAGGGCTTCTGCTATTTTGCAAGAGCTCAGAAAATCACTATCAGATTTGAAAATGTGTAAGTAAATCTGAGAAGCAGGTATGGTGCTTTAGCAGCCAAAGGCAAGAACATACGTGACCTGCTCTAGGAGAGCTACACATTTTATTTAGCAGGAAAAAGGGAGCTCTTCAGTGGCAGGTGGGTTGGCTCTCCGGGGCTCGTGAGGAGGCACTTTGCTTTGATTCACATCAGACCTGCTCATGACTGGAAGACATCTTTGAACAACTGGGTATTGTTAGTTAGCAGATTAATTTAGTACTTGAATGTGCTAACCAGCTAACAGTGTTTCTGTTCTACCAGTACCATTCTTAGGAATGCAGCTTAAGCAAGTTGCTCATAAAAGCATGCACCTTTCCCATGTTACAGTGCTGCCACTGCAGCTACTGAGCTGGCAGTTGTGAGATGTCCCCAAGGTGCCTGTAAAACTGTCTCAGAATTTTAGACATTTTTAATAGACATGTTGAAACATGGTGATTATATTTTCTTTGAAGTCTTATCTCTGAAACCAGCAGAACTACGTTGTTGGTTACTCAGGTAACCAGTATATCCAAATTATCACTTGAGCTTAGATTAATGTATCTTGAAGGCTGCTGGCAAAACAAGATATTGTTGCAATATGAGTCTTTTTTTATTATGTGGAGGATACATGTCAAAGATTTAAGAAGAAACCCCCTGGGGCAGCATGTCCAGGAGTTCTCAATATTCACTGAATCTGAACAAAACCTATTTTCTTCCTCCAGTATATCTTTTCTTCCACTTCAGTTCTTATCTCTGTCCCTGCCACAGCTATTTAATCCTGTATAGCATTTATTAGCAACTGCAACATTTGGTTACATGGAAAACATGCAGCATCATTTTAACCAC
Source organism: Chaetura pelagica (assembly GCF_000747805.2). Classification (NCBI taxonomy): domain Eukaryota; kingdom Metazoa; phylum Chordata; class Aves; order Apodiformes; family Apodidae; genus Chaetura; species Chaetura pelagica. Next base: position 981,537 of record NW_009954215.1, on the reverse strand, counting down.
TGATCTTTTATAGTCTGCACAAGAATGTAGTAATTCTTATTTTCCATAAATTCTATGATTCCTGCCTTTCCTCATAGTTATTTGCAAATTACTGTTGAGATTCGGATCAGACTTCGAAAAGGTGTTTTAAAATATTAATCTGTATATTAGCTTGTATTGAACTGGGAGGCAAAATATTAGGCTTCACTCCAAGTGGCTGAAGCCACTTTTGATTCCTGTAAATTCTGCTGTGGAGTGGGTACCCTTAAAGAAGGGGAGGATTGGATAGCAGGCACTCTGTGCTACTGAAGCTCATCTTTCCGAACAGGTGAGAAACGTTCATGGAGGCTTGAACTGCTGTTACCCAACTGCTATTCCTGTGATCTGGCATTCACTTGAGCACTGGACACGCTAATTTATATAAAGCCCTGTAAAAAGATATGTATCCATAACTGTGTAAGAATCTACTAACTGGCTGATTTTCATACAGGTTTCTTAAGCAGCATGTGATTGTATTGATTGTCTGGATTTGGGTTGGTTTTGAACACATGGAGTTTTTCCACAGTAATTTTGTTTCTTGTGCATAGTAAGTGTTCTGGCTGCAGGCAGTGAGGAAGTTAATTTGTTTCATGGAGTTCTTCTATAGTAATTTATTTTTTCTGTGTGTTTAGTGAAAATCACTTGCAAAAGCAGATGAGGTGGTGGTTAGATTTTATTATTTTTTTTTAGTTTCTGCTTTTAAAAAATTAAACACTGGGTATTTGTTGTGGTATATAGATCTTTTCAAATTTGATGCTGTGAAAGTGAGACAGTTATTCTGAATGGAGATATCCTTTATAATTTCAGGCTGAAGGATTTAAAATATGAAAAATTTTAGCATTTTAGGCCAAAGGGAAGGGAAAAGGCACCTGCTAGAGTTACTTGTTGCCATGTAGTGACTACTTTAAAGTGTGTTTATTGTCTCGAAGTACATTAAATGCAAACCTAGTCTGCTGTTCTCTCACAGCCAATGCCAGAGAATTAGAGGACACCCATTTCCCCACAATCTTTCAGGTTACACTGAAATTGATGACTCATGTAAGATAAATGGGACTTGCTGGAGAAAATGGCAGATCAGAAGTTGTGGGAGGAAATATTCCTAAAACTGCTGGAAATAGTAAGATGTGTAACTGTACTGCAAAAAATAATAAAATACTTGGAGTTTAGATATTTACAACCCAGAACAGAATCTCTCATATTGCAAGAAAAGACATGGAAATAATGACTGGTTTTCCCAGTGACCTCTGCTAATGTCTCTGAAACACGACCTGGTGCTGGGGCAGGAGGGAAGGTTCCTCAGCATAACTTTTACAAATGCCAACGTGCAGCTTTGTTTACTGGTGAAACTTAACGAGTAATGACTGTGCCAGTCAGGCAAAGATAAAGCATTTCTGCTGCCTGCAGCACTGTTCAGAGTAGTGGGGGAAGGGAGAAAGGGAAAAAGGGAGAGACTAGTTTGTCTTAGGTATCAGTGAATGCTGCTCCTTCAGCAATTGCTGGATTTATTTTTAACTGCTTGACTCATTCTTTGTCAGATGATTGACCATCAAGCTGCATATTGAAACACGAATGTGCAGAGGAAGCAAGCATAACGAAAGGAAAAGGGGGAGTGGTTGTCTGGGAAAAGAGGTGGGATTTGAGACTTCAGCTTCACATGCCCTCTGCCTGCTGTCTGAGAGAGTTAGAGGCTTTGAAGCAGACTGCAGGTTAACCTAGAAAGTGAAGGATGATGACTGATTTTGGCTGCACAAAGGCAAAATTGCTCATTTTTTAGGAGAAAGGACCTGGAAGCAGTGTTTGGGACAGCAGTGTGCTGTCTGAGACAAATTAATAATTGTTTTTCCTATACTGGATGTTGCCATTCTAAAGGATTTTCATCATGATCGATAGCTCCAAGAAGCAGCAACAGGGCTTTTCCGAGATTTTACCTGCAGGAGATGTTAAGCCACTGAAGGAGAAGGCATGTCTTGAGACCAACAGCCAGAAAAGTCTCAAGGAAGGTCAGTCACTTGATGGTTGGGGGACAGCAAATGCAGAAGTACTGGGCAGATTCGGTTCACCAGCATTTGTGGTGTAATGCTGTATGTCAGGAAGAATTTTTTACATTCAATTAGCTATTGTTTTCCCTCTTGAACATTTTTATAAATCTTAAGTTTACGATTTACTTGAGACTATTGAAATAATGGTAACAGCTTGATAGAAACTGTGGTATGAAGAAAAATGAGTGATGAAATACTCTCTTCAGAGTAGCATTGAGTGCTGAATTCATTAAATACTCTGCAATTGTCCTGTAAACATTGCATAAAATGCTTAAAAATGTCACTCTTGAAATAAGTAAAATAAAATAAATGTAATTAAATGACACTATTAAAAAGAAAACCTCTCTAACCTTTAGTTCTAGATATATATTACTATCGCTTTCAACAGTGCTTTTCTCAGTTTTCTCTAGCATTCCCTTCTCCCTTCATACTTTAGATTAGATTTGGCTCTGCTTTCCAGCTGTATGCTTTCCAAATTACATTGTATCATTAAATGATTGGTTTTAGATTGTGCATTAAATCAATATAATGTGCAGGCATTACTTCGTAAAATAGCAATAGTTTGAGGATATTTGAAGCATTAACTTAAAGCTGACCAACGATGACATACCAGACTCATCCGAAGTAGTATTGGTTACGCTGTGTCAATAACACTGCTGAGACATGGAAGATGTCTTACTCCTCCTGGCTGGAGGAATTCTACTAGCTGTCCTATATTAAGGAGGAGAAGAAGAAGGAAGAGACTCATTAGGGCAGCTACCAGCCCAGCACTGAACATTTTGTTACCTGGTGTATATGTTAACATCTCGGGCTCTTTCTTTCCTTTTACAGCACTTTGCCTTGGCTTTTACTGCAGTTATCTCTGGATTGTCCAGTGATTCAGACATTTCTTCCTTGGTGTTGTGGCAAGACTTCTGTTTTTCCTCCTCCTACATGAGATCATGTCTTTCTCAGAATTTAAATGCTAGGCTTTTGGGGGGGATTTTGTTTGTTTTTAAATTTGGATCTTAATAATGCTTAAAATAGCAAAAAGATAACCCAAATTCATTACTAAATTCAGTAACTGACAGTTTTTATAAAAAAAACCCACCCTTGTATTTAGTTCACTGGTTTTTATAGAACGTACTGATACCAAAGGTTTCCTGGTATTGGATATACAGACAATAAGAAGTTGATTGTCAATGTGTGTGCTTGTGGCTGACAGCACAGCAGTTCTGCTCCCTTTACAGCAGGAAAGTACTGATTGAAAGACAGTGAGTGATTGAAGAGGAAGGGCCAACAGTGGCTTCTCTTTCTTGGTGTTTGCCTTGCAACTCCAAACAAGCCCAGTTAAACCGGCTCCTGCTGTCTCTGAACTCTGTGAGGCAAATGAATCAAGAAAGAAGGCGAGGAAGTTGAGAGGGACAGAGGAGTAAGCATATGCTGTGGAAAATACTGCAGGGGAAAAACCATAACTTGTCTAAGCTACCAAGAAATAAAGGGGAGAAAGATCAGAAAAAACTAGTCTAGGTGGACTAATAAGTAACCATGGTAATAGTTCTCTTCAGTCTTCTTGGAAGATGTCAGTTAAGTAGAAAGTGGATGACAGAATGTGCATTATGATAATGATGGTCTGTCAGAGTAGCAAAAAACCTGCAATTATGGGACACTCTTCCAGTCCAAATTAATGAATATTTTAAATTATTCAGTGCATAAAAGAAGATATAATTGTTTTCCAGAGTCACTATCTTTGCTTCCTTTTCTCTGTTTTAGCACCTGTTCTGCATCTGCATTTTCACTTTTCCCCAGTGAATACTGCTTATCCTTTTATCTCTTCTAAGTTTGGCAGCCTAATAATTAAAATAATGAACCTCTTTTTGAGAGTATGAATGACTACAGGAACTTTTCTTCCAGCCTTTCTTCTTTCTGAAGCTTAGAAAAAAAAAAAAAGGCATTTTCTTTCTTGTATTATATAAATGAATTATTGAAAGCATTGCAAATGTAATTGATTTGCATCTAGAGAGACTAAAACAGAGCTTCACCTTTTCAATATATATGAAATATGTAGTTCCAGGTATTTTGTAGATTTTTATAAATTCAATTGCAGTTGTTAATTTCATCCTATTATAATAACACTATAAATAACATGAAAACACTTCTTATTTTACAGAACAGTATATTCTAAATTAGCTTGTGGCATTCTGTCTCTTCATTTTTTCCTTTCTTTTCCCCCCTCTGTTTTCCCCTCTTTTTTTCTTTTAATTCAACTTATGTGGCTGGTTTTGCCACCTGAATCATCAGCTCTTTTTTGTTAGGATACAAAAATACGTAGAAATACTGTATGTGAATGGTTAAAACTGCAAGAATTCAAAATGTAAATTTGTTGGCAAGACCAGATGAAGTAGGTAGAGGTTAAGTAACTGAGAAGGTGCTACCATCTTTACTTCCTAATCTGTTTTGCACAGGTTTGATTAATGTAAAAAATTCTGAGATAGTACAGTGTGCTTATTTGAGCAATGAGTGAACAGCTTATTAAAATTGTTAGGTGTAGTTCTTTTTTTGCTTAGTACTTCTTTTTAAGGAAAGACACATTTGATGGAAACACAAACCCCAACACTGTCTTTAGCAAAGTAATATTATAGGTGTTGGAAGGTTAGATCACAAGGATTAATTTTTTTATTTGCTGAGGCTAATGAATACTCTTAGAAGACAGACATTATAGCATCCTATTGCACAGGAGGAAATTCTCTAATTACTTGTAAGCAACTTGTATTTTTACATCTTGTCTGTTCTGTGAAAAAAAATCTTAATTTTATCTGTTTTACCAAATTTACCTATCGTGTGAGCTCTGAGGCTTACCACAGAGTGCCAACTAAATAGCTTTTTCAGAAATTGCTGTAGCATTGACTTCTAATGTCAAGTAAATGCCCAAAACATTTAGAAAATTCAAGTGGAAAGCCTTAAATGAAACGAGGACATCACTGTGCATACAGTTAGTATGGAATTGTTAGTGTCATCAGCAATGCATATATTAGGACTATATTTAGGCTGCAGATTGGAAGGTTTCTAACTGAGGACTGAAGTGAATTGCCTTGTACCCTAAATTGTTCTAATATAAAGATTTATAAGCTCCTGCCTGAGTGTATGACCATGCAGAACTCTCAAAGACACAGTATTAAATTGTGAAACAAATCAGTATGGTGCTATCTCAGGTGGGATTTAAAATGAGATTGGATCCCAGTTTGTTCGCTCCACATTTTTCATACATTAATCTGAGCTTCAAAGTTACCAGCTGCCTGCAGGTTACTGTAAGGAAAGAAACTAAGCAGGAAGGAAATTTTCTTTCCATCTTGAAACATTATTTCTTTCCTGGATTTGTATTGCTTTTTACTATTTTGTGAGGAACTGGAGACTGGCAAGTGTAAGAAACAGGATACAGGGTGGATTGAGTGAAGCATGGGGATTTCTCAGGTGCTTGCTGGAAATGTCTTCATGCTGTCTGGTTAATAGATTACCAGATTTAGTCAGGAAGGATTTCTTTCCTTCCTCCCTTGCAATCAAATTAGTATTGCATGAGAATTGTTTATTTAACAGATTTCCTGCTATTGCTGGCATGTTGAGTATTGGTGATACTCTTGACCTCTACTGCTCTCCTGCGGTGACATGTTAGACTGAAAGATTCTATTGTTGGATTACTTTTTCTGTTGTGTTTTTTTTAACAAAGCTTTAAGTTACATTATATGTTGTTTTGAGGTGCTTTATGACCCCTTATCAGTGGCAGTTTATCAGGTATGTTTCTGGGGAAACAAATAATAAGAAAAATACTGAAGAAAAAAAAAAGTATTTCTGTTGTCTTAGTTAAATAAAGGATTCACTCTGAATTGAATCACTCTAAACAGATGGATCCTGTGAGGCTGTGTTAAAAATCTTAACTTCATGTATCTGTTAAATGACAGTGGGATAGTTGTATGTGTCACAAGTTAATCAGTACTTATTCTGCAAAATTTTCTTCAGTGTAGCACTTAAATAAATACATGGTAAACCCACTGTAGTAAACACACGCTTAAATACTTTGATAAACCAAGGCCACGATGGTTAATTTAATTTTGTATGAATCTTTATACAATTAGAGGATACAGTGGCTGACCAAGTGTTCTAAGGAATCTTGCTGTGGCAACTACAAGATTTCTTAAAGGTTTTAGAAAGGGTTAGGACTAAGACTGCTGCTGCCAAAAGTAGGTATATGCTCATCCAACCCTACCCTGCTTACTGCCAGCCTTTTCCTTGTGTTGGCACTAGTAATTATGCAGCCCTGCAATGGGCAGGATCAGTGAAACAGGTATTAGTTAAGACTTACTTATTTCAACAGTGTTAGTGTTCAGCCACCATGACCTGATAGGCTGCATCTTTGCCACTGATGATGTAAGAGAAGCAGCTGCGGTTGGAGAGGGGAAAAGACCATTGTCTTTTCACCAGTAATCCAGTTTTAGATCATATTCAGTTATGAAACCACTCTCTGAAACCACTGTCTGTTTTGTTGCCACGCTGGAGGTTTCTTCTTTCCTTGCACAGAGCATCCAGCAAAACATGCATGTACCTCAGCCTTCCAGTGCAAAGTCCTTAATGCAGCAGCTTGGCTGTGGCTGCAGGCAATCTGACTCACCCCTGTGCAAGCCCCCGCAGAAATCTGGTGTTGCATAGCAGAGCTGACACAAAGCCGTTGCTTACATCCCGCTTTGCGATCAGGCACCTTCCACAGTGTTTTGAATGACTGTCTAATCTCCTAAGTTGGAGGATCTGTATGGATATGCTTTTTGTTTGCTGGCTCTACTGTGCCTAGGGGAAAGCATGGAAAATGGAGGTAGAACCTTCTTGAGAGGGCTTGGCTGGAAATCATCTGTCATCATTTAAAGCAATGTGCTTCAAATTATCACAAAGTAGAATTTTTTGTAGAATTTAAATCCAAGTTTTATGAGTCCCTTGACAGAACACTTCTTGGCTGATAGTAGCAGTATTTGAAGGAATGGAAATTATTCTTTAAAAAAACAGAAGACTGTACTAAGCAGAGGAATAATTGCAAATTTTTAAATGTACTTATTTTTAATATACTTAAGGTTATGTAAATTGACAGAATACTTGAAATGTAAGCTTCAGTTCATTTAGACTTTTCACCCAAGATTTTTTCTCATTTTAAAGATTTAGACAGAATTGTGAAAAGTATAGATTTTAGTTTTTTACATATACATATATATATTTATATATTCATCCCAGTGGACATTCCGGTAATTTGTTTGGAGGCTGGTGTTCTGGCTTGTTTCTAAGCAACGTGTTCCACAGCAATAGGATACAATACAGATTGTCCTGTTTCCTAGTCATTTAAGCTTCTGATTATATTGTTATGCTTTATATTCTTGTTTTAAATGTTCAGTTTAGATTTAGCTATCTTTCCCATCTAGCTTTTCATTTTTTCTACTTTCAGTATGATGATGTTACTTCTGGAAACAGTTACATGTACATTATTACTGGCTTACAGGCAAAAGCTTTAAATCACAGTGGTATAATTTAGAAGATTTGGAGGTCCTGCAGGGTTTCCCTCCAGAATTCTGAAGAGATTATCTGAAATGGCCCTTAGTAATTTTCACTCAGATGCTTTACATCTATCCTCAACGTTTCTAAGCTGAAATGAAACTATGACTGAATAATTGCTGGAAATGGGTATGCATCAGAGGCTGTCTCACTTTTCTTAATTATTTTGGATATAGTCTTAGGAAAGTCTCCTATGCAATGATGAAAAAAAGAACATTACAATCATATAAAAATAAGAGTTTTTACTTATTTTTACTTGTTTTAAAATGTAAAAAAAATCTTCTTAAAATGATACCCTGGCATATGTGAAAGTTTTGAAGAGCAAATAAAACATATTCACTCATGTTTAGTCTGTCTGATTTATTTCACAATTATTTTTGTTTTAAAATTGAGAGTATTTAACATACTGTATCACCATCTTGAGGCTGATGGGAAGTACCACACTTTTAAATGCATTTTATATTTAAGATGCTGTTCAGCTTACTTAGAATCACTTCCAACAAATTACAGGTAGCTGAATGTTTTTCATGGCTTTTCCTTCTTCTTCCTTCCTTCTTTCACAGAATCACAGAATCTTAGGGGTTGGAAAGGACCTTGAAAGATCATCTATTCCAACCCCCCTGCCAGAGCAGGGTCACCTAGAGCACATCACACAGGAACGTGTCCTGGTGGGTTTTGAATGTCTCCAGAGAAGGAGACTCCACAGCCTCTCTGGGCAGCCTGTTCCAGTGCTCTGTCACTCTCACAGTAAAGACGTTTTTTCTGATATTTACATGGAACCTCCTATGTTCCAGTTTGCACCCATTGCCCCTTGTCCTGTCACTAGACATCACTGAAAAAAACCTGGCTCTGTCCTCTTGACACTGGCCCTTAACATATTTGTAAACATTGCTGAGGTTGCCCCTCAGTCTCCTCTTCTCCAAGCTAAAGAGACCCCTCAGCTTTTCCTCATAAGGGAGATGTTCCACTCCCTTCATCATCTTTGTGGCTCTGCGCTGGACTCTTTCAAGCAGTTCCCTGTCCTTCTTGAACTGAGGGGCCCAGAACTGGACACAATATTCCAGATGTGGCCTCACCAAGGCAGAATAGAGGGGCAGGGAGAATAGAGAGGATGTAATGAAAGGAACACTGTGTTATCTCATTTCTGACTTTGGACACGTATGGAATGAGTAATGCCAGATGCAAACTAGCTGCCATATTCCATAACCTTCCTGAAATGTGTACCTTGCGTATCATCTGATCTTTCTTTGACTTACTATACAGGTCATTCAGTTTATTACATGTTTTGTTTTACTCATAGAAGAAATATTAGTTGAAAAGATTGAACATTTTTGTTTCAATAAAGCATTTGTTTAATTCTAAATAGGGTACAACCCACTATATAAAGTTGTGAGAGAAACAACCACAACTCAGGAGAATGCAAAACGTGTCTCTGGAAAATTAGTGTAAATTATGCTGTTTAGAAAATGCAATATGATCTCTAAGTCCAAGCAGATGGAATTTGGGAGTGCAGGGGTAACAACTGAAACAGATACAGAGTGAAGTACTTGATACTTGATTTCTGCAGTTCTGCAACTGTCACCCTGTACTGTGAGGTCAGTCTGGAATTCTAATAGAAAGCTGATGCTTAGATATAATCCACCTACCACTGGTTAAAAAACTCTCTTCTACTTTACTGTCAGCCAGCTTTTCTATTAATGTTACAGTCCTGATGCCAAAAAAATAGTTGCAGGTTACTTCAGATTGAAGTAGAATAGTTAATCTCCTGCAGCAGGGCTTCATTGGAACTAGAAGGTCTATTGTTAACATCTATTGCTCTGTGTTTCAGCCTCCACATGGTAGAGACCTTGGCTGTGTAAAAGCTGTTTTAAGCCGGCAGAAAGAAATGGAGGCTTGCTGTGTAATAGCGTTAATTTAAAGGAAACGGCCCTGTTTCCAGCACTGTCTGTTTCCATGGCAGCCAGCCTAGCAGCCTGCACTAGAGTTTCTACTGCTCCTGGAAATTTCAAAGGGAGTGTGCAGGAATGTTGGACATTACATTTTCCCATTTTTACTTGCAGTTTTAAAGCCTTTAACAGCTAATAGAATTTCTTCTTGTCATTTTAAAGAACTGTATGCTAATGAATCCCTTTGTGATGGTGCTGTGTTTCTTTCATCTGTGTGACTGTTAAATGTTAACAACTACTTCCTGTTTCATAGTACCTTCTATAAAGAGATAAAATTTGAATCTGAATTTAAATTAGTCAGATACGTAGTTAACTGTGTTAGATGTGGAAATATTAGTGCTGGAACTGTGCACAGTGTGAGTTCTGGTTTTTTTCAAGACAAGATGCAGTGGTGAAAGCTTGTCAATCAGCATAGATAGCGTTGTTTCTGCAGGACAACTATCAATTTATTTTTGGCTTCTTAACATTCCAGTGCTTGTGATTATATGGTACTACTTTGAGACATCTTTCCATAGGATACAAATTACAGATTTTTAACAGAAATCACTTGCTCAACTTTGGTAATAGCTGTTGTGTTATAGTGATACTTATTTTCACTTATTCTACCATTCACACTAGGGAAGACCTGACAGGACTTCTCTGTTTCTTACCTTTCAAAGGGTCTTACACAGCATGTGATGTGTACTTGCTGAAGTGCCTGTTTGTGCCAGCTTTCTTGTATTCAAACCAGGATAGCACTTCAGCAAACTACTGAGGATCTGCTTGGTTTGGTTATTCTTAATCTTTATGCCCCTTTAGGGCATAAAGTACCAAACAGTACTGCTGTTTGAAAACAGTGGATATTAACTTGATTACATTTGCTGCTACATAGAAATAAGTTTCAAAGTAATAATGTGCATAGGTGAACAGATAACCTGTCCTTTATCTCTATTCCCTTGAATATAGAAGTGTTGATTCCCTGGTATGGTCACACAGAAAGAAGCAGAGAGTGGGAGCACCAGCCTCTGGCACTCGGTTTTGCAGGTGGTGAAAAATCTCTACCTCCAGTGCAGTCATATGACTTGTTCTGACTGGAGGAGAGTCAGATAACCAGATGTTCTTACTGTGAGGCAGGATTACATTTTTTGGTCTTGTCAGTCAGTATTAACTGAATAAAACACTTGGAAAGTTTGGAGTCTCTTAACTTGGTGTTAAAGTGTTAATCTTAAAATCATATGCTTACTTGAAAATAAAAAAAAGAATACTCTCCCTTCCCCTTAAGTCAAAACAGGAGTTTAACTGACCTCTCTGTGCATGGCTTTTATTCAGAAGCAGTTCAAAGACACTTTCTTAGAGTTGCAGTGGTGTGAAGGGGGACTCCTGCTAGATAATGTGAAGTGCAAAATATTTGTGCCATCTTTTAGCAACTAGATGTTTCTAACAGTGGCATTAACATAGCCCTTTTTTTGCATATACACTTTAAATATGAGGAACAGTATTACTGACATTAATATTGTATTAACATATGTAAACCTTTGTCAGTACTGGGCCTTTATTTTGGAGCTCATCTTCCATTTTAGATGTTATGTAGGTAACTGCCTGATTTTAAAAGTAAAAAGTGAATCACAGGGCAACAAGCTGAATGGATTTACCCCAATAAGAAAAATCTGTTAAACACAGTATTCGAGTAAGTACCACCCCATGGGGAACAGTTTTGTATTTTTTTGGTTCCATGCTGGCTTGTCTGTAAACAGCTCTTTGTAATAAGGACACACTGCTCCCTCTGCTCCCCCAAAAAACCCAAACAACAAAAAAAACCCAAAACCAAACAAACAAACAAACCCAACCTCTAACAAAACCCCAACCAACCAACCAACCAGAACACTAGAACAATGTATTAATAACTTTGAATAATGCCTTAGTGGGTTTTAGATATTATTTTTTTTTAACTGTGTCCTTCTATCTCATCCATCCCTATTAGATTTACCACTTTACATGTTACTGGCTTTTCTAGAAATCTCCTGCTATATGGATTTCTATATATATGATAAACAAAGTCTGCATTCAATTTAATTACATTAGATTTAACCTGCATTCTATTCTACAGAGAGTTTCTCAGTAAAATAAACCTGCAGTTCTTTGCCAAAAGTGCAAAGCTGTTCTCCATTCTCACATCATTCATTCTCATCTTTGAAGATAATTTCATCACATTTTCTTTTATGAAAACTCATTCTTTTGTTTCCATTACTCCCATCATCCATATCTTTCTGGCTGTTCTTTGAGCTGGTTTCGGTGGGCCCCCATTTTCTTTCGAGCTTTTCACAAACCTCATTCCTGTTCCTTTCCTTTAGACCCACTTACAGTTCATCTCATTATAAAGATACAAGTCTGTCTGTAACTTGATTCTGCTCAGTTGCAGAGCTCAGTCCATCTTAACTACAGCGACAATATAAAGGTCATTACAGCTGTACTATGACTATGTGTACTGACACAAAACTGTAAGCCAGATACCCTCTTTGAGTAGCTGCAGCTATTCAACTGATGTCCAGGTGTTACCATTTCTTCCTTGGAAAGATCTCATCTTTTTACTTTTTGTTGCTGTGGGAGCTAAAAGTGTTTTAGGTCCTTATTTCTTTTATTGAGATATAAATACCAGCTTTTACCTGATCTGTTTGCTTTGGAAAAGCTTTTCAACCTTTTAACATAATATATTCAGTTTTTATAATTTACAATTACTTTTTATTTAGGAACTTTCTTTAATAATGTGCTCGACTGCTCAATATTTATTTAAACAAAAAAATCAGACACCAAAGATTTTTTTTAAATCTTACTAATTTTGAAGTTGTTTGCAAAAGCCAAGATCATCTGGTTTTCATCCAATTTTGTTTCTGTTTAGCGTCCTTGTTCTGGTCAAGTCAAAATTATTATCCTTCTTTACCATCTTTCCAATTATGAGTCATATCTTCTTTAGCATTTCCCCTGCAGTGCTTCCCTATTAGTCATGCTAGAACGTGTCCTTTATTTACCGTGTAATATAGAAGTTCCTGCTATTTAGTAAGTGAATAACTGCACGTTCTATATCTTCTGTAGCTCTTGTTTTCTCAGTCTTCCCAGAGTTTGTATGACTTGTTCAGATACACATGGGGCAACTTCAAAATCATCCCTTACTTGCTTTGTGATATCCAGTGTAGGATTAAAATGGGTAAGTATGTAGAGTTATGAGAGACTAACTATTTGTTAAAAAATGCTAAAGCTTCACACCTGAGCTTATCTGGTTTATGTGCGTGTACATTCTTACTGCTTTTTCTTCCTTCTGCTGTAGCAGAAGTCTCTTGTAAGACTAGACAGTCATTAGGATATGGGTCAGTTTTTACTATTTGTGCAAAGCTGAAGTCACAAATCACAGCACAATCACAAATTACATAGTAGGGTTTACCATAATCTACATTTGGAATTAATTTTCATTAAAGAGTTAGTTGAAAATAGCTGGAAAATAAGGGATCAGCTACCTGTATTCTTACCACTGTTCTTGCTGAGGAGATTTATTTTAGTGCCCGTTTCCTGGGCAGATACCACCTGCCATGACCAAGCAGCATTAATTTTCAAGAACTGACAGAAGTCACATCAGCCACAAACATAGCACATCCACTGGGGCATGTCTTTACAGTGTTGATGCTTCCACGATATATGGGTGGTGTGAGTGATGTCAGAAGGAGGCACAGCCTTTCCTGCTTTCTGACTCATGTCCCATCTGATAGCACAAACAGGGACCTCCAGAAACAGCATCACACTGAGAGCTGGTACCAGTGTGCTCAGTGTGCCTTCCCCTTTGGGCTCACATGCTGTGTTCTGACACTCCAAAGAGTGCTTAAAACAGGACCTTTACACAGAATCTTTGGTCTATTCTTTTTTGAGATTTTTTGTTTGTGGGGTGGTTTGGTGGTTTGGTTTTTTTCTAAGAGAAAGTTTGGCATCTGTATGTACCTCAGGCAGGCTCTCTTTAAAGTATACTTCAGGGAAATTCAAGGTAATACCTGTTAGAAGTGTTGGAATAGTTACTTAGCTTACTTATATTGGTAAAGTGCAGTCTGAGGCCTTTCTGGTATTTCTTTGCACGTACTTGCCAAAGACAAACAAAAGGAAAATTGGAATTTAAAAAAATGCTAGTTCTGATTTACTTACTGTGTCTGATGGCGTATATCAGCTCTGCACTGGACATAACTGATGTTGGAGCAGGTAATTTTTCTTGAAGACCCTGATCCTGAAATAAAGGAGCATATGTTTAAAACTGATTTGCAACTAGGTGAAAGGTTTGGTAGACATGTTTGTAGTGTGCTTAGTGTTCCAGGAAAGCCAAATTTAAGTATGGTGTACATTTGGCCCAAATACAGCTGTACAGCATGGATGAGATTTCTGCCCAGAGCAGGACATACTTTTCAACCTTTTCCATGGCTTCCCAGTTGTATTACAGGCAGCACAGTTTAGGAAAGAACAGAAGTCAAGTTTTAATCTACTCAAGACCAAAAATACTGCGTCTGAAATAGGGTAGACTTGCTATACTGTTTATAAATTCTCTCGCACTTTGGATGGGTAATACATAGTTAAGATTTTTTAAAGGATTGTCTGTTTAGTTTTAAGACTAACCCTGAGCTTTCTTGGTTTTACACTTGCAAACAAGAGAATCCAAAACAAGAATGTATCAGTCTTTTTTGCTTTCTTATAAACAGCAGACCAGTTAGTGAAATTCTCAGTCATCTGTGCTAGTGCAGAAGGAACTTACTAGAAGTATCTCCATGGATAGAAGCTTAACATCATAATGTTATATCACATGCTAAAAATGTATTCCCATTGAAACTTGCATTTCTTAACATTTTCTGTTAGGAACAGGCCACAGCTCTGAAATGTTTGCATTTAAATTCTCAGCGTTTGTGTAACACAAGAAAATAATGTCCTTGTTTTCAGGACTTGCTATTCTCGGTCTTAATGCTTTAGCCAGAGGAGTATCCTTCCTGTGTGGTAGAACAGGAAGTGAGCTGGTTCCTTTTAAATTCTGAAAACAATTAACTTTGTCCTTAGCCTAATTTTTTAGAAATTACATTCATTTTGATGTTTTGTACAATGTATTAGTTTGTTTTGCTTCCTTGTGAAATACAATGGGAACAGAATGTCGTAATCATACATCCATAGTAAGCTATCAAGGCAGAATTTAACAATGTAAATATGAAATCCTTAAAGTAGTTTTTCTTGACCAAGCATCTGGACCACCTGTTGTTCAAAACTTGAAGTTACATATTAAGAGTCAACAGCTATATGTGTCTAAGAAATAATGAACCACTATGATATTTTATACAGAAACAAGGAGAAAGAGAAACAACATAAAAAACAAGAAACTACTTTTTTTTCTTCCCCCTATCCCTCCCTTTTTTTTTTTTTTTTTTCCCTGGGAACATTTACAGAAAAGCTCCAGTCTTTGAAAGTATGAGTCCTTTATGTCTGTGCCCTCCCTCAGGTTTTCTGCAGTTCCTGGTGTAGTATTCAATCTACGATATATTGATTATTCTTACAGTAACAATAAGATGAGAACCTTTGTGCATTTTATTATATGTAATGAAACATAAGAAGTTACCTCTCAAGCAGTAAACATTTTTTCCAAATGTGACAGTATTTGGTTTATTTGGTCCTTGAAATAATAACAATAACAAATAATTTGTTTAATCTGGAAAACTGCATTTCTGATGAGAGAGGATAAGGTCTATTCCTCATTGTATCACTTTTTGGATATTTATTAGTAAGCCAGGTAAAATCAGGGTTCTCTTCATTTTTTTGTGTTCCAATGAGATTTATTTAAATGTACAATAAGCTTTTATACCTCTAAGAAAAATCCTTAAGTTAAAAGTCAACGAAACACATACAGATTTTCTTTTAAAATGCTCTGCAAAAATAATTTCTAATTCAGTGTAGTGCAGTCATGTAAGATTTGTTTAAGACATGTAAGAAGGCTATATAATAATTACATGTTGCAGTTTATGTTATAAACTCCTTATACCTCACTATGTTTTTTTAATCTATTATATGAGTAGTGTTCAAAGGGGAAAAAATATTGTCTATTTAGATTTATAGTTAATATACATCTCCTGAGGCCTAGCTGACAGGAAAAAGGGATGTATATGTGAAATAGTGTTCCTTAATCACATGTGAACAAAAAGCAGTGAACTGCTGCAAAAAGGGATTGGAAGCAGTTGCTCTAAGCTGTGTTAATAACAGTTGATCCTTAGTGAGAGGTGTCTTTGAGGGTGCTGTCAGGTCTGTCTCAAGCTTCTAAAGTTGAAATACTTACTATCTTTTCAATGTTGTGGGTTTCTTTTATCTTTCTGTACTTTGATAGTATGCTCACATATGAAGGAATTATTGTTTTCTTTTGTCAGTACTTCAGCTGAGGCTACAACAAAGACGAACACGAGAGCAGCTGGTGGACCAGGGCATCATGCCACGTAAGACTTACACTATTCCTAATAATTTGCATTGCGCTACTGTATTAATTATGAGATGAATGTGTAAAATAATGAAGATACATATTTCTTTGAGAATTATTATAAATAACTTATCTATGATTTGAAAATACTTGTGGGATCATCATATGTGGAGGTGTTTAAAGGAAGTGTAGATGTGGTGCTGGGAGACACAGTTTAGCACTGGACTCAGTAGAGTTAGGTTAGTGGGTGGACTTAGTGATCTTAATGGTCTTTTCTAACCAGAATAATTCTTTGATCCTTTTGGTAATGTAAATGAGTGTGAAGTAAATTCGTCATGCTTACCTAATGTTTCAGTTAAAATAGCCATTGTGATAAAAACACAAAGATTTACAAACATAGTCTGATTCTCTTGTTATGTTCTCTGTTTAAATTATCAATAATCTTATAAAATAAATGGAATTGTATAAATGAGCTGGTATGAATAACAAAGCCAGCAGTATTTAAAGAGCAGGATGGCAAGGGCAGCCAAACAAAACATGAGGACACACAAGTTGTGACTCATGCACCAACTGATGTGTCTTCTGTGTCAAATCTTGCATGTGGCAGCTGTGATGTTACAGGACAAGAGGCAGGGGATTAGGCTGGGCACTGCTCACTGGATCATATGACCTAATGCAGAAGCTTCTGTGCTTAGGCCTTTCTGAGTATGAATACATTTCCAAGAATGTGGCTTTGTGGCTTTTTTAGAAAACTGTTTTTGTCTTAGAATGTTTTTTTCCAGTTGCCACAAGTTCCTGATCAACTTGCCATACCTGGCAAACTATCCAAATTGGTATAAGAGTTTTGTATTCTATTCCAAAACAAAGATGATATAGTGGTAAAAACTCAATTAATGCTTTTAGATGCTCTTTGGAAGAGTTAAGATGCTGATGATGATCTTATTGTGAAGTGTCTCACTAAGGCAGCAACATCACCAAGTTCATAAATACTGTTGGAGATGTTTATGATTTCAGGATTCTGTAATGCTGAGTTTTGACTCTTTGGCCTGGCCACCTGCCATCCTTGACAGCTATGCAAAAAGTTACCAGTTCCTCCATAAACCGTTCTTGTCTCTGATCTGTTTTACCACTGGAATTTAATCGCAGATAATAATATTTTAACAAGCCAATAATGATTGTAAATTTCGATATTTGTTACACTTGTATGTCTGAACTCACAGTACTTGTGTTTTGAAAATAAGTAATTGGCATGCTTTATGCAATTGCACTTTATTGCTAGAGCCCATTTTCTCCTTTATTGATTTCAGTCTGTTAGAGATGATGCTTGTTTCAGCAGCACCACTTATGAGACCTAAAATCAATTTAGGAATCACAAGAGAGTTCTCCTGAATACAGATATTTAGTGGCCTAGAATTCAACTGCAGTTAACTCTTTCCTTAGTCCTGTTTTGGTGTTCCTCCACTTGGGCTCCCAATGACTATGCTAATTAGCTTGGCCTCAGAATGAGGGGTGCACAGAAAGCACTGGGAATCCCTAAGTAGACAGTGTGGGATGAGACTGGGCTCAAGAGAATAGGTCCAAGTTGTCAAAAGATTCAAATGTGAAAAGTGATTTTTCTTAAACAAAAACCCCAGGCATTGAAAACATACCAAAATTATGTCCAATTATTCCAAACAGTCCAGTGTGCACTGGTGAATTCTACCTTGAAAGCACACTGTCTTAAAGCTAATCTCTTCCTGAAGGTTTCTGAGTGTGCAGCAGACTTCAGTTTGCTTTGATAAATCATCTTCAGTTTCCCAGGTCCATAGCATTGATTATCTTTAGGAACGGAAAGATTTGTTTCTTTTGGAGTGGAACCTGGGAAAAAACTTTTAAGCTGTCAAAAAGTGTTCAAGATTTTGTTTTGCAGTGTCTTTATCACTGCCAAAAGTGTGGCAAGTAAGATGGATCATGCCTGCTGCCATTTCACTTGCTTTCAACAATCCAATTTAGATTAAGCCCTCCACAATTCATATTTCTAGCTGAATAGGTGGTTTTCACTGGTTTTGGCTGTTTAGCAGCTAATCATCATTCTGTTTTCTAATCTGAACATTTGGGGCTTCTACACATTTAAAAAAAAAATCAGCACAAATAGTTCTTAAGGAACAGTTCAGTTCTCTCTAGCAACACCAAGTATTGAGGTACAGACAGACAGTAAATACAGTGGAATAAATGAAGCTGTATTTTGGCATTCTGAACCTTACCTCATAAAATTTCTAGTGTGCAACAGTTCTGGTAAATAGACCCCAGCGTCCTTAGTGGAAAAGTTAACTCTTACATGGTAGTATTTGTTAAAATAAAATATTTAAAGTATTCTGTATAGGAGTGTTGCTCATATCTGTTACATAGATGTGAATATAACTAGCATGAGTCAAATGTAAGCCTGGTCAGATGCAAACACAACTCTGAGGTGGTGTTAAACACCATATGCATATCCCAATTAGGATATTTCTTCGGGAAACCACTTCTTGTCAATTTAACTCTTACTCTCCCTTCACAGCTTTGAAAAGTCCAGCTGCATTCCATGAGCAGATCAAGAGTCTGGAGCGAGCCAGGGTAAACCACTTTGTTTAAACTTGTTATTAACATCTGAAAATGGATAGTCAGTTGTATGTGATACTAAATTATCTGAGTATATGAAAAAATTACTACCATTACAGTCATAGCATCTGCTTTTATCTTTGAAGAATCAGTTTAAATAAAATATTGGTGTCAAATCTGAGAACAAATTTCTTAATCTATCATAGATCAAGGTGGGGAGGATAAATTAATGGTGATAATGTAATAATATATTGCTAACTCCACTAGGTATAGGATACTTGGGTAAATTTCTGTAGCAAGTCTACACTGTGATTCTGTGTGGTGATATGGGGTCAAATCCAGTAACATTCTCAACTTGTGTGAGGAAGATGGAGATTAATTGGCACTGCTTAACTGACAGAAAAACAGAACAAAACAAACCCCTACTGCCAGTGTTCTAACAGCAATGTCCATTTATCTGAATGCAACTGCAAATAGTCATAGATTCGACATAAGTGTTTTATGAAACTCCTTGGAGTGATATAGTAGTTAATGCCATTGTCTCATTTCTTTAAAGACTGAAAATTTTTTGAAGCACAAGATTCGCAGCAGGCCAGACCGGTCTGAGCTGGTCAGAATGCACATCCTTGAAGGTATGTTCCCAGCTGTATGTACCTTTTGTGCTGCTATTAGAAGGAACCTCTACTGTGCACTTAGTTTTCTAACTGAATTAGGCTTCAACAGGAATTATTTCTAAATGTTTTTATACTTTGTTTCTCTACCTCTACAGTGTCTGTTATAATCTGTATTTTAAATCTGTATAATAAGAGATACATTTATGGCAGTGAAGGTATTCTCAACTATGTATTTGTTTGCATAGCATATTGTCTTTATTCTATAATGGTAATTACACCATGGTGCATGTATATGTAGTGCATATATTGCTTCCATTCCTACTCATACCCTAAAGGAACCTGACAGAGTTATACTTCCCCCCCCCCAGCCAAACTTTAATAAACTTGACTTTTACCCTGCCTTGTTATTTCCCCTTGTTGCTCAGGTCATTTGAAACAATAGTCTTCTCATGTATGGGGTTGTTTTAATGTTTCTCCATCATCTTACCAAATACAGAAATTACCAAATAACCATAATCCAAGTCAGTTTATGTAGCCATTAGTTTTCAAAATGTGCATTTGGATATTAAATGCAGATATCTCCATATTGATAGATTATATCCATATTTTCATTGAAATACAATTTTGAAGACTCATATTTGTGCTAGAAGGTAAGGTAGCTTTTTAAAGGTAAACATTTAACAATGTTTCTCGAGAGAGAACACAAAATCAATGGATTACTTAAACCTTTACCATAGCTCACACTGGTCAATCATGAGAGCAGCAAATGCTGTCTTCAGCTTATAATTTGCATTTGTTATTTTATATTACCTGCTTTGTTGCTGGACACTGTGCAAATGTTTACCAAATGCATTCTTTCTATTAAAAATATACTATATTTCTAGAAAAACATGATCATGGGGATGAGCAGCTTCTACTCATATAATTCTATTTTTGCTTATTAATTGGCGAGTTTTCAGAACAATACTTGCCTGTTTTTGATAAAAGGGTTGTTGCAAACACAGCTCAATGTTTTTGTCAGGAAAATGGAGAAACGACAGAACAGAATATTTAAATAATTGTATCTTTTTAGAGACCTTTGCAGAGCCCTCACTACAAGCCACTCAGATGAAACTGAAGAGAGCTCGGTTGGCAGATGATCTGAATGAGAAGATTGCTCAGAGGCCTGGCCCTATGGAACTGGTAGAAAAAAATATTCTTCCTGTAGACTCCAGTGTTAAAGAAGCTATCATAGGTAAGTAGGAGTCCCACAGCTTCTGTTGTCTGCATGGCATTGTGGAAAATAATAATTTAACTCTGGAGGGTAGAGTTCATTAGACAAAAACATGTTCAAAGTTTATTACCCCTGTTTCAGCTTCTGAGTCCTAAACTATGTCATCATTTAACTAAAGTTATCCTATTTTTATTTGAAACTAAGTTAGAATTATATAGATGGAGTATAATACTGTCTTTGAAAAGATTTATTTCTTAATAAAAATTATTACAAAATATTCAAACATATGTGGCCATTACTAGATCTCTCATGGGTGTCTGTGTGCAGTCCACAGATGTTAAATGTACCTTTTAATCTGTTATTAAAACAACTAATGCTATACACTTTGATTTATCAATCCCTTGAACATGATTTAATATAGCTGTCATTATATTAAAAACACAATAAATCCTTAGGTACCATATGTTTAGACTGTGCTGAAAACTGATAATTTCCTAGCAATTAGCTAATTCTGCCACTAACATCTAAGTTTAAATTGTGTAACTAAAAAAAAATTGTTTTGCCTGTTTCTTTGTAAACATTCTAGCAGTGGGACAAGAGAATTATCCTCAAGCATTGGATGATTATTCATTTGATGAAGACAGCAGTGATGCTTTATCACCAGACCAGCCAGCCAGCCAAGAATCCCAGGGTTCAGC
>NW_009954215.1:925471-960217 GCF_000747805.2 Chaetura pelagica | reverse complement strand
CCAAGAATCCCAGGTTTCAGCAGCTTCCCCTGGTGAGCCAAAAACAAGTGACTCACCATCACCAGTAACACCAAATGCTACTACAACAACACAGGTACAGTTTTTAAATATTGAAACAAAATCTTCACAATATGATTTTTAGTTTGGCACTATAGCCAGGGGGCGTAGTATCATATGGAATTAACACATTTGCTGTGATTGTCTGCGACTGCGTTTTCTGTTTGGAGGTGTATAGACTAGAAACCTGGATTAGCTGTTGGCAGTGCTTAAATTCCCAGACTGTTGTAAAGCCATAAATTCACTGAAATTCATTATGGCCCGTAGAAGACCTGCAGCTTTCCCAGAAGTTGTTTAAAAGGTCACATCCATGGTTTACTCCAGCTGTTATTGATTACTTTATGTCTGTCTTCATTCTGAGCAAGGTCTTGAACTCATTTAGAGTTAAACTTAGCTGAAACAACATCAGTTGACATCAGTTCCATTATCTCCAGGGAAGTCCATAAGAAATAAGGTTTCCCACATAATTTAAATGGTCTCTCCTCTAGTTTTAAAATACTGCCTAATTAATTTACTGTTTAAGAAATGCAAGTAACCTGCATTTTTATTTTTCTATGAGGTTTTTAGTATTTCCTTGCATTACTTACAAAGAAATGAAAATAATTAAGTCTGCTATGGCAGATAAAATATTGCCTTTATAGTAGAACATTTAAATATATGAGGATTTAAAGAACAATTAATTTAATGAAAACACTTGGACTGTTTTCATAAGAGTTGCAAAAACTAAGTTTTGTAAGAGAATTCTTTTACAACAATTGTGGTTTGAAATGGACAGTAACATCTACTACTCTATCTTTAAACACATTATAAAGTGCTGATATAAAATAATTTGCCAAAACAATACTGAAATGAAAATCATGTGCTACAAATTAATTTCTTTTATCTTATATTAGCTACTGAAAACACAGGCTTATGTGCATAATCACACAGTTATCTGGATACTTTCTAGAATATCTTGTACAGTGCTTGCTTCACAGGTCGTTATCTCCACCTTTGAGTTAATCATTAAGTTTATTCATTAATGAGATACATGCATTTATTTAAAGGTTAATGTGTTCACCTTAAATAGCTTGTGTGTGTAGATTTCTGGCATAGTAATTTTAACTAACTTAAGCTAGGTTAAGAGGAGAGGGCTTTGCTATTAACTAGATTTCTGCAACTTTCCTGGAACTTTTATCTGGATAGAGAAAAGAGATCCAAATTAAGGCTTCAGTGGAGGGAAAGGCAAGCAAGGTTGTCACACATTGTCTGATGGCAACTAGGTGGAACAGCCAGCAAGCTCCAAACTAGCCCGAGTCAGCAGTACTCATCTCCACTTATTAACAGACTGACAGAGCTAGGCAAATGACAAATTGTGCTTCTATTCCAAGTTCTACTTGCCTAGAGGAAACCATTAGTTTCTGTTTATGTGTTGAAAAGTACAAAAAATGTGTTGTATCGATGCTGAATGAGTAGTTAAATTAAGTTTAGGCACATCTGCTGGGCAGTCATATGCTAGAAAAACATGAACTGTTTCTCCTAGTGAGCCTGTTTTTCTCTTATACATAAGTTAAAGCAGCTATATTATCACAGAAAAGTAATTTGTATTTCAGATTGGTGCATTTTACTGTCCTGTTCACATTTACACTTCAAGAAATTACTTGGTGGAAAGACTTGGGTTTTCATCACAGTATCATATATATGAAGTGACTTAGAAAT
This sequence comes from Chaetura pelagica, assembly GCF_000747805.2. NCBI lineage: Eukaryota > Metazoa > Chordata > Aves > Apodiformes > Apodidae > Chaetura > Chaetura pelagica. The sequence goes on along the minus strand of NW_009954215.1, from coordinate 958,462 downwards.
TACATCAGTGAGCCATTGCACTCAGCTTTCTGTACTTTGTATCAACATGCCATGCGTGTATAAGCAAACAGAAATTTCAACAGTGTTGTCATTTTTGTTTAGTTAGCTAAAACATTTTGTATTTGAACATTACTTCTTAAGCAAAAAGTCTGAATTTTATAGAAATACTTATCTTGTAAATACTTATATCTTGTGTCTGCCATCATAAACTGACACAACCCCACAACAGGCATGTGTGTAGTGTTCCAGTGACTATGCATACTAAATCTTGCAGTTTAGTAAAGTATTATCAGGAGCTTTTCTTCCAGCTGGATGCACTTACAGAAGGAACAAAACCACTATACAGTTTAGATTACAGGTTAGGGCAAACTAGCTGTCACTACCTGTTGGCAACTTACAGTTGGAGATGCAGCAAAATGTTTAAAAGAAGCACAGACATAGAAGGGAAAATTATAATTTAATTGTAAGCAAAAGTTGGAGACTTTAGTGCATACAGACTGGCACCTTGGTAATTGCAAGCCCAGAAATACAAAAGAACCTGGACATAAAGTGGCAAAATATTAACCAAGCGTTTTTAGCAAACTAATTGAAGTCCTTTCTGGTACAATCACATGGAAGCATAATAAAGCACAGGAAAAAATTAATTAGGGAGAAGTACTCATCTGACTTAATTAAAATGCAAAGCTTTAGAATATATTCTGAAGAAAAATTATATTTACTGATAGGAATATAAGGGAAACCGATAAGCTTTTATAAAAGAAATATTTTACTAAGTGATCTAATTGCTTTTTTAAATAATGGAAATGCAACTAATCTCATCTGGGTGTAATAGTCCATGGGATTAAACACTAGCAAAACTGGAGAAGATGGAGATTAGCAGAGATAAGGCACAAAGAGGGAAGTGTTGAGTTGAAAGGAAGTTGGTATTAGTGCTCTCCAGGAGTTGATCTGGGGACATTCTGGTTTCATATTACCATTAACGACATAAGAATGAGTCACATAATAGAAGCTGGAAGGTGTAGTCGGCACAGAGTTGGCTTGTTATTATGGGGAAAGAACAGGTTGATCTGGCTTTCAGGAAAGGAATGGAATTCCAATAGAATGGAATAGTTCTTAAAAAGAAAAATACACAACACCTCTTCTCTGAGATCTATTTATGTACAGTCTATATCCCATCAGAGAGGTGGCATTCACTACAGAAAAAAGTGGATATTATTAAGTTAAGATCAGTGAAGTTCTGTTACTATGTAGGAAAACTTCTGGGAATTTTCTGGTAGGTGTAACGGTGCCAGGAAAATAATAATAATAATAACAATAATATCCTACACCTATATCAAATTTACCAAGTTTATAGAAGAAATTACACACATGATGTTTGTAACAGCAAGGGAACAAATACAGTAAAGTTGAGGCTACCAGATCTACCTACACAGTAATATAATTGTGCTGGCAGTCAAAATATAGCAAAAATTCACCTCGTGGCACAGTCAGAGCTGTGGCTGCCATGGAAATACTATAGGGAGCTGTCTCTTCAAAATACATATGCTCTGCTGCTGTGCGATCATTCTGAAACAAGGTTCGTTTTCCTGTGTTGATGCTTGACCTTCATCAAAGGGAGGCTTTCCCAACAAACTAGTTTGGGTGGTAAGATTCTTCTTGTATACACAAAATTTTGACTTCACAGTCAGACAACAGTGAAGGCTTTAATTCTATAGTAATAAAGCAGTGCTCTCTGTAACTTCAGAAGGCTTCTTTAGTGTATGTGTAGTGTGTCTGGGGTCAAATTTGATGTTGTTTCAAGCAGAGTAATAACAAATAGTAGTATTTCTGCTAACAGTTGCTACCAGTGCATTCCATTATTCAGTCAGTTGTTTTTAACCCTTATCTCTCCTTCTGCTTAGAATTAATAAAATTCTGTTTGAACCATATTTCTGTACTTAGTTACATATAAACTTATAGAAATCAGTAATATTTTTGTTCTAGAAGCCTTCATATATGAAACTTGGTAACGCTAAAAAGAAAAAAAAATGTATTGGACATAACTCCTTGTTTTTGACTGACTACCTTGAAGAGAAGATTTCTTTTTTTATCCTTATGCCAGGAGCAATTACTTCAGTGACAGCTGTCAGTTCTAGATGAATTTTTCACTTATAAAGTTAAAAACTGGCATCTATTAGCTAATCTGGTTCTGGGCTACAAATCAAGAGACAAATACATTACAGGAATTTAAGTAAAATGTTCCTGACTTGAATGGATGAGGTCACTTAGGAAGGTCCTTCCAGCTCTTTTTTATGATTTCGTAAGAAAGAAATAAAATGTTTTCATGATACTTCTTTATTTGGTTTCATGTATGTTAAAATGAGAAAAGAATTCTGCAAATTAAAAAAACAGTGTAAATGCCCTTCCTGAGGGCTTTTTTTAAATGTTGTTATAAAGCCTTTTATCATTATTTTGATCTGCAAAAAAAACATATCATTGTATACTCTGAAAATTTATATTAAAACAATTGCTCAATTAGAAGTAAAAACTGTATTAGTAAAAACAGATTTTGGATACAATTACATGCAGTAGTTAAAATGCAGACTAAGAAGTCAAGGTAAGAAACCAGTTTATCTTATTTGCTGTATTTTGAAGTGTGCCAAAAATGTGCCTTTATACAACACTTGTAGACACATATATGTAATAGTCTTGGTTTTGCCATTCCTTCTAAAAATAACTTGTGCATTTGACATAATAATTTTTTTTAACCTTTACATATTTTTTTCAATTATTCAGATGGTGGATGTTTTAATGTTTCTCTTTCTCCTTATATTTTTTTAATACTAGTATCCACCTTTAACCTCTCCAGTTCCTGAATTTCTCAAAACTCCCTCTACAATTGAACAGCACGTTACACGTTCTACTGCTACAACTACCCTGACCACAAATACTGTATCTGCAGCAAAGCCTGGACCAACGTTAGTAAAGGTAGGTATGATAATGGCATCTGAGGACAATGTTCTGAATATATGTCCTTTTCCAGTGCTATATTTAATGAAAAAATACATGAGTCATGTGATCATGCCTATAACTAACAACTGTTACTAGTCTTGAGAAGAATGTACTGGGTTGTTAACAGAAAGCTTTTGTATGCTAAGATCAACCATTAATGCTTGTAGGGAATGGCTCATTATTTCAAGAGGTCCAGACAGCTGACTAAAGTTTTCCAGTAGAATGGTAGATCACATTGCTATGGAAGTTTTAAGAAATAAGGACAGCAGATTTTTGCAATATTGAGTTTCTACTTTCTATTGGTGAAAATAATATTTTCTAATCTGGTTTTGTAGGTAGAATAATTTAGTAGGAACACAGGCAACTGCATTCATAGCCTGCCTATAACCAAACTGGTGAAGAGCATCGCTCCTTTTATGCAACTATTTTCTTAGTTAAATTGTTGTATAAGCAGAATGCACTGTGAGAGAAGTTGCTGTATCCTTCTATTTGAGTATCAGCAGGACATACTGAGTTCTCTTTCCTGCACTGACCAGCATCATGGAAAACTTTTTCAAATACAATTAGAGAGGGGGTTGTGTTAGGTGTCTATAATAATTTATTTCAGCAACTTTGCCAAAGGTATTCAGCTGTGTAATGACTGTAAGTATGCAGACTTCTACCTAACTATGTGTAATTAATTCTTGGTTAAATATACAAGGATGACCTCTAATAGTCAGTTACCAATGAACCTGTTCCAGCTTCCTTAATGCCAGACCTTAATGACAAATTCAGATATCCCTCAAAACAGGCTATCTGTGTAATAAATGTGCATGGATCAACACAGGATTTCTGCTTTGATACCTTCTGTATGACCAACTTTTCACTCAGAATAAATTGAAAGAGTTTGAAGGGAGTTTTACTACATATGCAGGTATTGCTAATAAGGATACTGCTGAAAGTTTCATAAGTGTAATCCTGTAATTTATAGGACTGTCTGTGCTTTTAACATAGAATTGTAAGTACTTCTGCCCTGCAGTGTTTACAGACAGACTTTTAAGATGCTAGTTTTTACAAAGTGCTAGGTGGCTTTGAACTTTCTTGTTTAAGAAGAATGCCTCTTTGTCATGACTAGCAGAATCCCATAGCTTCATTTGTGCCATCTATTAACAAAATATTGATGATGCCTTCCTGTGCACAATATCAGCCAGCTGGAGTATGTTGACTGGAGTATGATAGTAAATGACCCTGTTTGGCAGGTTTGCAGTTAATGTGCTCCTGTAGGCTTTGTCTTTATGTCTTGCATAACTGCTTGTAAATGAACTATCTGTTACAGTTGTTTCTATTATTTCCATCCATAAACAGCAAAGCCACCCAAAGAACCCAAACGATAAGCATCGGAGCAAGAAATGTAAGGAACCTAAGCCAAGGGTGAAGAAATTAAAGTATCATCAGTATATTCCACCTGATCAGAAAGGTGAGAAAAATGAGCCACAGATGGACTCCAACTATGCTCGTCTGCTACAACAGCAGCAACTGTTTTTGCAGCTGCAGATCCTGAGCCAACAGCAACAACACTACAACTACCAGACAATTCTACCTGCACCACTGAAGTACGTGAAGCATTGTTTGTGTCCTTTCCAGAAAAGATATATACATCGATTATACACGTAGTGCTTTAGAAGTAAATGTGTTTTGCAAATGTCAAGAGATATTTGGAACCCTAGAAAAATTAAATGGCATTGTGGGTATTACTTGCCTTATTTCATAAGGTGATGAGCTGGTTCTCTTGTTAAAATACTCCTGAAGTTTGAAGCCTTTAATGGGTTCTAGTTAATGTTTGTGGCACATGAAAACAGAACCTCCTACTGGTCAGATGCATTTTTTCTGACCTAATTCATGTTTGAAACTCAAAAGCATTTATGCTAAAGCAGGAAAGTTTTTACACCAGTTTCACTCAAATATGACACAGATAGGCAGAGCAGAAAAGCTTACAGATCATGGCTTTTGCAAGGTACTATTGTTGTGGTTTGATTGTCTTTATACAACAGTATCACAGTTTACAAGTAAGAAGAAACAGTCATTTAAAATTGGCTACAATGTTTATGTTGTTTATAGCCTCATCTCTAATGGTTGTACGAATTCCTCATCAGTGTTGATCTTTAGCACTTCTAACAGTGAGAAGTATACTTTCTGAATTATAAGTAAAGGCAGTCAAAAAAAGAAATCTTTAAAGGTTTGCCAACACTCAATAGCAGAATGAGATTCTGATTATCTGCAGTTTCCTTTGCACCAAGACCAGTCTTTTCCTAGAAGCACTTAATAATGTAACATGCCACGTCAGACAACCCTACATTCAAATTACTGTCGACTGTTGGTTTTTTTTTAATTAGTTTTCACTGAGTTTTTATTTCTCCTCGGCAAGTGAGGCTAGGGAAGTTGAAGTTACCATCTGTGGCTGTATTTATAATTACCATGTATCCTAACATTTGGATAAGAGATGTTTCTGCCTGATTGCCCACGCTTCTTATGTTTCATTTACTGACATTTCAGAAACATTTCTTCATAAAATCAGCTGAACAAAATAAAAGAGCTCACTTATCTTACCTAGTGTAAATTATGGCATTTTTAAATTTTTACAATTATTTTGAGATGCTTGTAGAAGGTTCTTATGAGTGCAGCTGATAAAAATGCTTTATCATCAGAGTAAACTGCCTTCGTGTTGGTCCCTGTTATATATGAACACTGGACATGTATGTAGGGTTGATAAATAGAGTTAAATATCATGGGGGTTTTTTTAATTGATGTAAAAAACCCCACCCTAACAAGTTGCCTTAGCCGATGATTAATTTGTATAAACTGATTCTGCAGTCTATAATACCCTGTGGAGATACCATGGCAATAAAAACTATGAAGCATGAATTAGGACACTTAAAAGAAAATAAAATATCAACATAGTCCTCTCTGTGCTGTTTTATTAAAATATTTAATGCTTATGTCTTATTTTAAATAATAATATGTTTAGCACTGACATTATTGTCCCCCTTTTTGTCATCACTTGAAGGCCACTGAATGACAAACAGAGTAACAACGGGAACACACCACTGAATACCTTGAACAGCAGCACACCCACATCAGCTGCCAGCTCACCAAGACAGAACAGTAATATTCCAAACCGGAAACCAGGACCTCTGCCTTCAAGCCTGGATGACTTGAAGGTAAAAGAGTAAGAGGGATTTGTCCATTTCTGTGCATCACTATAGGTCATAACTTGCAAACTGTTACTGTCAAGAAAAAGCTCGGATATCATTTACCAATGAAAAGTGAAATTTTCTTTTGACTATTTAGAATAAGTTTGTCAAAATTTTCATATGCAGCTCTTTTGGACTTAAGTATTTTTTTTCATTTAGCCTCCTCACATGCACATGTTCTAGAAATGACAGTTCTTTCCCAAAGAATTAGAAGAATTATAATTTCAGATAAATTGTATAAGTACCTAATTTGATACCTATGAGGTGCACCTAATGTGAAGTTCCAGCCTTGGTAGATTTAAACGCTGGAAGAGTAATTTCCTTATTACCATTTTCGTATCTCAATGAAGAGGTTTAGTAAGCAGTAGAAATTAAAAGATGTCCTAATAGTAACACATGGAGAGGTCACTGCTATAAAGCCAACACAGAAACACCAGTAAAAGAAAATGGAAAACAAGAGATGGTCTTATGAGAGTTCAACACATCATCTCAAAATGAACACTAAATTCAATAAAAGCTTCTTCAAGTTATAAATTATGAGCATTGCATAGGATTTTCTTCCTTCAGAGATAGGCTAGCAGGAATTAATACTGTGAGGGACCTAATGAGAATAAATCTGAAGAAGCTTGTTGGGATTTAGATTCAGATTCTTTCAGTAGCAACTAAAGGAATGTGCCAAAACTGAGTGGAGCAGTAAGGACACCTAGTGGGCAGTTTACTCATTTCTCCCATTACCAAGGTGTGCTGTGTTTCTGAGGGATGGGAGTGAGTATATTTTTAGACTTGAAGGGGTAAAAAAATAAGTTTTCAAAGATTAGATTCTCAAGACAGTTACGTATTGTCAGTTAGTGCCAATCTTTTAATATGAAACAAGTCTGTAAAGTGCAATTCAAACAGTGTTTGAAATAAGCTTTTCAAACTTTTATCAACTGCTAACTTTTTAAGATATTTAAGCTAATATCTGAATTTGTGCTTTGCAGCAGTAAAAGCTGTTCACTTAGCCACTTCTGCATAATTTATTGGTATTCCTGCTAATGTGGTAACAGGAGCATAAGCTATGCTTGCAGACCTGCTGCTGGTGGTTTAACACTGAATAACCTAAATCAGTTCTGATTAAGAATTCAGAAATGCATTGCTGAAAAAAACAAAAATTACAATGCACTCCCAACCAAGTGCAGAGGATACCAGACTGAGGGAAACAGCTGATAATCTTGGTTAGGTAGACTGTAAGTAGCAGGTCATGGCAGTGTGCACAACAATCATGCATGCTGTCAGAACCTAGAGGTGTAGTAACTAGCAAGTATGCACTAAAGTAGAATGTATATAAGTAATTAATAATATTTTAATTTTTTAATATTGTGTTTTATTTCAGGTAGCAGAGCTAAAAATGGAGTTGAAGTTGAGAGGATTACCAGTCTCTGGAACAAAAACAGATCTTATTGAGCGATTGAAACCATATCAAGATCTTAATAACAATGGGGTGGCTACTAGTAGCTCTGTTACAGTAACCACTTCTACTGGGGCCACAGGTAGCACAGGGGAAGTGACTGTGGCCTTTCCTGTTGCAACAGTAAATAAACCAGTGGCAAATACAATAACCAGCTTTCCTCCAGAAAAAACATCTACCGTGACTGGCGGCAAAGTAGTAAATACAGAAAACATGGCCTCTCCTTTGCCTATATCTCCTTCTCCTTCAGAACAATCTAGTTTAAGCACAGATGATACTAGTATGGCAGATACTTTCACAGAAATGATGACCATGATGTCACCATCCCAGTTTTTAAGTACTTCACCACTAAGGGCAAATACAAGTGACGATAATCAGAATCGCAGTAGTGGAAGCATCTCAACCATGGAGTTTGATGTAGCAGAAAAGGACCGCAAGCTTCAAGAGAAAGAAAAGCAGATTGAAGAGCTCAAAAGGAAACTGGAACAAGAGCAAAAACTCGTGGAAGTACTGAAAATGCAACTTGAGGTTGAAAAACGAGGACAACAGCAACAGTCTCAGACTTCTGGTAACTCAGCTGCTTTGGAACAGAAGCAACTCAGTGCTGCTGTCAAAGATGAAAATGCTCTTACTGAGTGCTCCAGTACAAATCAGTCTGTACCTGTAGCTAGTCATTCTTTAGGACAATCAGTATACACTAGCAGCCAGAATCCAGTTGCCAAAAAGGCAGTTGTTATCAAGCAGGAGATACCTGTGGCCAAAGCTGAACCTCAGAATGCCATTTCTCAATTTTATGTTAATCCACAGAGGCAGCCACAAACTGCAGTTGTTGCCACACCTCAAGCTTTATTAACTACCCAAGGAACTGCACAGCTGCTCCTTCCACTGTCTATCCAAGGACCGAATTCTGCCACTGCCGTGCAGCTACCAGTTGGAAATATAAAGTTGCAGGTAGGGGTGGTTTTATTTTTCTCCATGTAAATTGCATGGCACTATTTGCATAATTTCGTATAAACAGGTAAATGTGCTGCTTGTAAGATTAACTTAAAAATCAGACTTGGCTTCTTTCTGCTTTAAGGAAAAGAGTACAAAAACTTAAGAGCCAATCTTTTCACAACTTCTAGTACTTGCTTTGCCACTTTTGTTCCCAGATACTCTTTCCTGAAAAGTAAGTGTTTTACCATGTACTGCCTCCATGCACACTTAGTTTTTATTTATACCAGCATATGCCACTGTTTTGTTAACTCCAAATTGTAATAGAGAACTACAAACGCAGAAACTTTTTTTGAGGTATACCTGCTTGCAACATGTGTGTTTGAACTCCCTTGTGCAGTGATGGCTCATTATATTTTAAAATGTGAATGCTAGGTTGTAGAACTCCAGTGGAATTATAAAAAGAAACCATGGTTACACAAATATTATTTCTAAGTTGATTACAGGAACTATCACAGTGAATACAGCATAAACCATTATAAGTTATAAATGAAGAGGTATAAGAGCTGACCAAGCTGAAACAGTTCAACCTGTTTGTCTAAGGTAGAATTAAGCATATATTTCCATCTGGCGTTACTGGGACACAGCTAGATGAAATCCCCTGCCACTCACATGATTATTGTGCTAGGGAATTAGTTTTCCAGCTCCAGTGTGTGCTTGGCTGTTGTGGCATGTTGTGAGCCTAGACTTTGGGGCTAACACACGCACCATCACATTTAGTAATACATATGAGGGCTGTAAAATTCTGATGGGGATGGGCCCCACAGTCAGCACTGCAAGAGCTATTCCTGGTAGCTATCCACTCAGACAGATATTTGTCTAAATTGTTCTAAAATCCTGCTAGAATTCTGTAACAAGAAGTATCAAGTTTTCATAACTACCAGCTAATATTGTCTTCCTTGAGGTTGGACACAGTTCTTGCCTTTCAGTGGCCATTAAAAACTACTATGATCTTAAAAACAACCTTTTTCTTACATCATCAGTTTTGTCTTCCCTGTTACTCAAACCCAGTCCTTACAGTCCTTTCCTACTGGTTATGTTCTATCTCTTTATTATTTTCATTGCTTTCCACTGGATGTTCTCTAGTTTGTTTCTATCTTTCTTTAACTCTGATCGCAAAAGGAACACCACCTTTAAATGGGAACTCCCCAGTACCACACAGTAAAAATTTTGTCTCCTATATACAGTTCACAGTCATCTTTCCCAGAACACATGCTATTGTTGTTCTGCATAATCTATGCAATAGATCTTTAGATTACGTAATTTACTGTGAGATACAAATAATGTAAATATTTTATCTTCATCCTTTAGGCTCAATCACAAGCTGGAATACAGACCCCATCACAAATACCTGCTCCTATTTCTTCCTCTGGCCTGGTCCAGACAGCACCTCAGATGCATACTCCACAATCAAAACCAAATACCATCACGCAGCATGCACTTGGTCAGACCCAACAAATCAGAAAGGTTTGTGCATAGCAATAAGCATTAAGATAAACAGTTGTGTGATCTAATTCTAGGCAGTGCTTTTACAATCTTTTACGTATCATCTGCACCATATATAGATGATCAAGTCACCTAACATCTGTACCATGTTTTTCTGGATGATATAACACAAGGCTTGTAACTCCTTCTCTTGCCAAAATATTAATCCATTCTGGACTTTATTTTTCATTTGCAAATAAAAATGTAAGGCTTTTTAACTCAATGGTGCTCTTACAGCACCAATCTTGCTATGTTCTTCCTCATGCTTGACACTGGTGCTCTACCAGGTATTCCAGTCAGTTTCTCTTGCTGCTGGCTCAAAATGGAAGATGTTTGTTGGCTGTTCTTAAGAGAAAGCTTTTACCTGTGGCTTCTGAGATCTATTATTTCATAGGAGTTCCTTTTACTTTCTATACTTTCCTTGTTGATTTCATCCTTACTGACGAAGAAAGATGAGGACTCTGATACTGAGGATAGCAATTCCAGTGAGTCAAAACCCTATCATGTCTACAGTACCTCTCTTCCTGAGGAATGCAAGGAATGATTCAGATATCCTTCTCTTCCTGTCTACCCAAAACAATCAGCTCTGAAATGTCCCATTCCAGAACAGATGTTCATCAGCATTGGATGCACAGCTGTGAGGGCCAGTCCAGCCATGTTCATATGGTAACTGATAACAACCCATCAGCACCAGACACCACAAAAGAAAAGGCTTTCTCCTCCTTTGAGCCTTTTCTAGGCTGACATCTATCATGAGGAACTCAGAGATTGGTTTTGGACATTTATTGCTTCCTTATCTGTGCTGTTGACTCTAAGCCTCCTATCACTTAGGATAACAAGGGTTTTCAGCCTGCCTTAAAGAAAGGGAAGAAAATACTGAAATTTCAAGATGAAGAGGGTAATTTTTACTGTATGTTGTGTAACTCTTAGAAAATTTCTCAGCCTTCAAAGTTTGTATTTCTGTTTACAAAAGTGCATCATAAACCCCATGTTCTGGTGTGATTTGGGGCTTCTGCCTTTGCAGTGTCCTCTAATTTCCTTCTGCTAAGGCTCTTGTTCCAGATACAAATTGGTCTTAGAAGAGGTATGATTAAGCCCTGCCATTCTATCTAGACAGCTGGCTAATAAGGGGAACCCAACTTAATGAGCATCATTGCTCTTCAGACTGCTTGTTCAATCTGTTGAATTTCATGGACATAGAGGTTATTCTACATAAGTCAGAACTGACATACATCCAAAAAGCAGATTTTATCTAGGTTCTCTGGGATATGGTGAGGGGCTAATCTTACTTTTTTTAATTTGACAGGTCCCGAATACACATGCTAATTCTTAGGGCATGTACTTGTGCCAGAGACTAGCAGTTTGCTTCCCTTGCTGTCTAGAAGTTCCTTGAAATGATTGCAGGAGATAACTAAGAATTGTACCTTCTAGACTTTCCCTCTATTCAGATCAGTTGTCATGGAGACCACATAGTTCCCAGCAGACTTCAGTCTCCATCTGGCTATCTTGGAGCTCAACAGCCTGCCTATCCAAGGTGTTCTTTCACCCATCTACTGAAACCAGGCAGCCTAATTGCAGTGGCTTGTAACATAAAAATGTAAAACATTTCTGTGACACAACAGATCAGGACAGCCTTCATGCATTCAGCATTAGATCTACCTGTCTGCTGTTTGCAATGCATGAGACTTGGGTATTTCTGCAGGTAGATCGAGCTAATGAACTGTGAATGAGTGATGCTACCTATTAATGTAACACTTTTTAATTAAGCTGGCCTTCCTAATAGCCATCACCTCGATAAATAGTTGTTTTCCAAAACCAGTTTCCCTTTAATCCATCTCAACTTTCTCAAGAAGCTCAGATTTTTATGCAAACCAGCTGCCTATTCTATTTATTTTCTCCTACATACTTGAGGTGGCTCTTCACATTCTAGCTACCACATGGTCCTTGCTCTTTAGCTAATTCAGTAATAAGGAGATAGCTCCACAGCTATTCACCTCAGTGGCAGACAGCTGCGAAGTACAACTGTTTTGATACAGATGATCCAGGTAGCTAAGAAAAACTGTATTAAGCCCTCTCACACCAGACTTAATGTGGTATTCAGACTGTACTCCACAAAGCTTATCCCAACTTTATCTCCATCCCCAATTTAAGATTTGTCACACCTTTGTCATAAAGGTATCTGGGAGTGATACTGAATTTAAAAGAACAGTCTTATGCACTCATACAATCATAGCTCCTCTTCTCCCTTTGACTTAAATGTAATATAAGTAGGATACTGCTTGGAATAATTTGCAAGAGTATGGACTATCACTTGAAGTAGTTTAATACTACTAACAAAATTCACAGTTGATAGTCAAGTTCACCAGTTGTATTCTCCCTCACTACTCATAGATATCTGTAGTTAAAAGAAATTAGAAACAAACCATTCTGTCTTAAAACAGGCAGCATAGGACAAATGTGGATACATATACTAGTTTGTATCAAGCCACAAATAAGTTCACTTTATTGACTGTCCACTAGGTGGGGAAATCATGCATACTGTATTAAACTGTTCCATATTTTTCTGAATGTGTTTTTGAAAAATTGTATTACACTTTCCTCATGCTTCCTAGAAAATTGCAGGAAAATAGTTATCAGTGATAAATGAAAGCATCTCACAGTACAAAGCTGCTTTCAAATAGTAATTGTTTAAGATCTACAAATTATTCTGCTGGAGGGAAAAATCAGCACCAAAAAAATATCCCTTAATAGGGAATTGAAACAATCAAGGTTTGTTTTTTTTTTTAAGGCTTAAACTTTAATTGCGTCATTTACCCAGTGTTGTTGTGTTTTTTTTACAAACCACAACCTAAAAATGATGTATTAATCCTTCACAGGTTTTTCCACCTACCACATCAAATACAGTATTTTCCTATCAGGCTGCACCAGTTACAACACCTTCACAGTCTTTTATTAATAAAACATCAAACTCTAACATTCACACTGGTGGTAATCAGGTTCCCTCTGCGCAGAATGGACCTTCTCCTCCTAATAAGGTAAGATTTGCCTAACAATGTTTTATAAAGTTCAGATGATTATTATGATTATTATTGTTATTATTACTACTGCTACTACACAGGATTGTGCATACTGCAGTTCAATCAAGTAAGAACAATGTATATTTTAATAATGCATATATGTATATATGTGTGAGAAGGAGAGAGAGAAATTAATTTTATCCCTTGTTACCTATGCTATTATTATTTGTAAACATGTAGATTGGTACAATGAAATAGGATAATCTCTAGAACTTGGTCCATTCTTAATTCACTAAAAGGTATTTAGTAGTTACTTTGTTATTGCACGCAGCCTGGCTCTCCATCTCAAGCCCAGCCTTATATTGTTCAACAGACTCTCTTCAACAACACAGTATCCAAGACAAAAGATCCTCCTCGTTATGAAGAGGCCATAAAACAGACCCGCAATATTCAGACATCACACCGTGAGGTAGTTACTTTCTCCTGTCTATTAAAAACCGTGTTTTTTTTCCCCTTGGAATTATCAAAGCTATTGCTTACTTTTATCTTTTGTTTGGTGTCTAGATTTTCGAACATACCCTGTTAATATTTTTATAACTGTCTTTAACTACAGGCCTCGTGTTTCATGATTCTTTTTATTAAAGCAGTGGACATGTAAATAAGTCTTACAGTATCCAGTTGGGGATACATGTAATTGGGGCAGTGCTGCTATTGCTCCTTAATAACTAGCCTTCAACTGACATGTTTCAAGGATGTATGATACCCAAACTTCAGACTTAAAAGACAGGAAATACATTCCCATTGTGCAAAGTGAGTAAACTTAAGGAGCATTTGTGTGTGTTTTTATACACGCTTAGGCAAACATGCATATAGGTGAGATAGGTGTTAGCTCAAAAAAAAGTCTGTAATTAGCTTGATGAATAACCTTGGAGAGTGCTCTGTCATTTTACCATGACACCCTTCATGTTGGAGTAAAGCTGCAAACAAAATAACAAGCATCCCTAACCTCATGCATTTCAGAACTATTCCAAAAGATAAAACCTTGTAGTGACTTGGTATTAGTTGCTGGGTTTGTTATGGCAGATACTGGGCAGAAGCTTGGGTATCTATCTAATGCCATTTATATGTTACTGGTATGTGTAAGACATCCTTGCACTGACGGCACACATGTTGTATTAAGTGATTCTATCACTTCCCTTTAGCAAAGCGCCTCCCCAGTGGCCTCAGGAGCTAGATCTGATGACAAATTACTTCACAGCTCCAGAGTAAAATAAAAGCATTAAAACACTGTTTTAGTTTTGAGGCCATTGGAAAAGTCTCCGCTTTTCCTTGAATGTTTTTGAAAGAATAGGTTTGTGGGAGGTTTGTTATCTTTTGGTTCTTCAAGAGGTGGATGTTTAAAACAAACCAAAAAAAGCTGATGAAAGCTTCCCCCCCTTTTAAAAAAGCAAATAACATGAACATACAAATTAAAAGAAACCCACATACCTAACAAAATGCACCTTACATGGTAGTTGTTTGCAGGGTATCTCAGAGCAAGAGTGCACCCCAAAGTTCTGCAGTTATTCCAGATACCTACCCTGCCACAAAGTAGTTAGTAATTCTCCTTATGCTTGGTTTTCTTCACCTCTTTCCTAGGTTGCCTCCAGATCTTTGCCTCTCTTTTCAGATTTTTTCCGTATTTCTTTCTACTGAAACTGATCACAGAGATTACGAGTGTTTCTCCAAAACTATTTCTCTGTTTTCTAGATTGACAGTTTCATATGATGAATTTTAGTTTTGATCATAGCTTAGTATTTATGTATTATTGAGAGAAGCTAGCATCAGTCAGCTCTAGGAAAAATACTACAAGAAAAATAATAACCCTTTTCTCATGCACTCCAGACTTCCAGTGCACACAGTCAGCAGATGGATGATCTTTTTGATATTCTCATCAAGAGCGGAGGTAAGCTAATTCACATCTGTGTGAGGTAGTTATTTAAAATCTGATAATAAAAACTCATTGCTGCAATCAAACAAAAGAATTTTTCCAGGGAGAGGAGGCAGAAGTTATCCAGCTTGGATGAAACTACTATTTCTGAAAGGTTGCAATAATTACCTATTAAATAAAATGTTTACCAAAACACAGTCAACTTGCTGTGGGACTTCTCTGCTTGTAAAATAGCCCAGTCAGACCTTTGCAATAGCTCATACAACATTCAGAGGATTAAAATAACAACTTTAGGCTAGAACAGACATATTTTATCAAGATTGGAAAAAGTTTAGCAAGTCCATATAATGTATATTGAAAATATACAAAAAGTAGAATAAGGTAAGAGTTAAAGGATTATGATACTAAAATTTCATTAAGTATAACTATGTTTTATAAACTGTAAACATCAGAGATACATTACTGGAAAAAGTATGTATGAACTAGAGGCATTAATGAGTAACAACTCTATGACAGTTAAAATAAGGGAGCTATCAGAAAGGAGCTGAAATAACTTAAGTAATATACAGAGTAGCTTTGCAGTAAAAGAAGGAGCCTTTCAGGCGTAATTAGGCTTTGTAGAATAAGAAGCCATTACAATACTGGAAAATGTTCTGGTGCCAGGCAATTCAATTAGCTTAATGTTTTGTACTACTGTCATACAAGATCTTGGCAGCAGTGAATGCCAGGACGTGACTGATTTTAGAATATTAGAGGATTTTAGCCATATTCTAAGCATCAAAGTATCTTCTCTTTTTTGAAGCAAATTGGAAAGTCAGCTGAAGAAAATTAAGTGGACTGTGACAGACTGAGCAAAGTGACCTTTGCAGTGTACAACTCAAGCTACATTAAAAAATTCTTTCAGTGCTTTCATTAAAATACTGCATGGTAGTTAGAAGAAGTTCTGCCTCTGGAACAGAAAATGTAGGAAACACTGGTGTGCTTACTTAATTATTTGCTTCGAGTCCTACATTACTAAACCGATTTGATCTTAAAGGTGAAACTCAGTGTACAACTCAAGCTACATTAAAAAATTCTTTCAGTGCTTTCATTAAAATACTGCATGGTAGTTAGAAGAAGTTCTGCCTCTGGAACAGAAAATGTAGGAAACACTGGTGTGCTTACTTAATTATTTGCTTCGAGTCCTACATTACTAAACCGATTTGATCTTAAAGGTGAAACTTCTCCATGTTTACAAAGTTACCATAAAAAAAAAAAAAAGCAAATATTTCCTGACTGCCTTTATGAAAAGTGAAGGAAAGCATTCAGGGCTCTTGCACTTACTTAAATGAGGTCTACACTGAAAAGTCTTCAGTTCATGAACATACAGAGAGTGAGAGGGTCTGTTTGGTTATGCTTTGCTTTTACTAAGCAGTCATTTCAATAAGTGTTCTTACAGGTTTTAAGAATGTAGTTTGCTTAGAAAACCGGTGCAAAATATATTGTCAGGTATATTTTTGCTGACAAAAAACATCATCTGTGCTAGAGGATTTATTTGCATATTATCGTTTGTCTCATCTTATTTGTGGACTCCATTTGCATATAAGAATTAATTGGAACATTGTTTTATTTCCTTCTATTGTTATTGCCACATGTAACTTCTGGACAGAAGAGTAGATTTAGCTTCCAGAATCAGCAATACATGTATAAATAAATAAATAAATTGTATCAATTGATCTTTTAGACTCTTAATCCATGAAGGTGGACACTACTAAACAGGGATGGAACTGAAAATTGGTTCAGGTTGTCTTCTCTAAATAAGGAAATGAGGAGACTATTCTACTTAGTCAGAAGAACTGTAATCATGAAAGAGGTAAAGCTAACATCTAGGAAATTGGTCCTTTTGTCATTAATATAAATAGTATAATTGGCTGAAGTATTACTGAAAGCAGAACTCTGGAACTTGTTTTTAAATACTTTGTGTGTTCAAAGACCTGATGTCATCTCATCTATGTAGTGTTTGTATAATCAGACCAGCAAAATTACTCTTACTCCATGGAGTTTGCCATAGATGCATCTCAAAGTGGGCAAAACAAGAGGTGGAAGTTGCAAGCCTGAGGATATATGTCATAATCTTTTCTGAATTTGTGTTATTTTTTTTGTTACAGAGATTTCCCTTCCAATCAAGGAGGAACCATCTCCCATTTCTAAAATGAGACCAGTAACAGCCAACATCACTACAATGCCAGTCAACACAGTGATATCACGCCCACCACCACAAATCCAAATGGCCCCTCCTCCTGTGTCCTTAGAACCAACAACCAGCTTATCTATAAGTTTGGAAAACCAACTTGAAGCCCTCTTGGATGGAACTTTACCATCAGCTAATGAAATTCCTCAACTTACAAGCAGTAATGAGGACAGAGAGACATTTTCTTTAATTGAAGACCTCCAGAATGATCTGCTTAATCACTCCAGCATTTTAGATCACTCTCATTCACCCATGGAAACATCTGACCCACAGTTTACTGCTAATAATTCTTGTCTGTCTCTTGATCTTCCTGATACAAATTTGGACAATATGGAATGGCTAGACATTACAATGCCCAGCTCCTCATCTGGACTCACTCCTCTCAGTTCTACTGCTCCCAGCGTGTTTTCCACTGACTTTCTAGATCCACAAGATCTACAGTTGCACTGGGATTAAGCTATAGCCAATGAGAACATGACCTGCGAGTCTCCTTACAGCAGAGGTCCATCATTATATCATTCTGATGGCAGTTAAGATAAATTAAGACAGTAATATTTGGAAGAACAAATGCTTGAAGCTAATTCCTTATTGATTTTCAAGTTTACAACAGTGAATTACTTCATGCTCCTGTCAGTAATGCAGATCAGGGCCCTATGAAAGCTGTATTTCACAAGTCAAGAAATGATTGTACTTACTGATTGAAGTACCCCAAGGTAAAATGCATGAAAGAAATTGTGTCTCTTGACTTCATAATGTTTAAATGAGCAACACTTAAGAGACGAAAAAGTGAGATTTCACCTGTGTATAGACAGTGAGCAAGTGTTTGGGGGAGGGTGAGGTATCACTGCACTTCATTGTTCCTGTGGATAGCCTGAGCCAGGGTCAAAATTAATTGTGAGGGCAAAGGCAAGTAGGAGCACTGGCTGGTTCAGTGACATTTCATATATCTAGTCTCTTAATTTGTTCAACTTCTTTTTATGTTTTGTTCTTGTGGGTTTTAAAACTCTTCCCTCGTTCTTTAATTATGAGGGAAGAATTTAACTGCATCCAAAGGGACATTAAGTGTAAGTGTAAGAAATCCACTGTAGCTATGCCAGGTAATATTGAGAACACTGAATTTTGTATAGCAATGCTCTGGATTAAATAGCTAGGTTTTATGTGTATATCAGACAGTTATTTGTATACTCTTTTAACTTTGTATAGCCTATTTTTGTGAACAGAGGGGAACAGTGGTCTTCAGATGAGATTACTATAATGGAAATAATAAATATCCTAATTTGTGTTTGAGGATATTTGTTAGCTCATTGAATCCGTTATCTCAGTATATTAGAACAGTTTGAGGAAGTAGAAGAGTTTAATAAATGCTGTTGTGCACTATGATCCTGCAAGCATCTCTGCAAAAATAGTCCCAATGCTCTCAACAAAAGATATTTTTAGGATCAGACTGAGTTGCAGGGGACAGTACTGACAGGACAACCATCATTCCTTAATGAATACTTCATTGAACAGCTTTGTCTACCACTACATAACATCAGGGAAGCTAAACAGAGAAGGTGCTTGGTGAGAATCCGAAATAGCACACACTTGTAGAAAATAATAAAAGGCTAATAAGCAGTATCAGGATGTACTGCTTTGTGATAAGAAGGCATATTTCATATGTGAAACAGATAACAGCAAAAACAAAGCTCTTACCTCACAACACAGGACATGAAAATATTTTTAAGCCCTTATAAAAGCAGTTGGAGAAACAAACAAAAATGCAAATAGAAGTAAAATCTTGGTAATTCTATGGTTGTCTCTCAGGTAATAGCTGTTGAATGTTGCCATATATGATGTAGGCTGATAATAAAACATTAAATTGAAATTATGTCCTATTAAGGAATTTCTGAATTAAGATGAAAGGAAACAGCCCCCTGTTTCCTGAACAGCAGAAATGTCTTATGTTTTCTAGTCTGAAAACTGATCCTGCTGCAGAATTCCTTCCTCACCACGAACCTTCAAAAATTAAGTTTTGTAGGAACTAATAAAAAAATGCCCTGAAGCTTTTGCTTGCTTCTTACAGTAATTATATGTATCAGTTTCAAAACAGTAATGAAAACAGAAAGTAGCTGTTAACTATTTAGCAACCTGTAACACATTTAAAAGAAAAAAATCCAAACACAACACAATCATGCTAACATCAAACAAAATGCCCTTGTCAGACAGTGTTGGGGAATTAACTGAAAATTTATGTGTCCAGATACACAATGCAGTTTGGTTTACTAATATTACACAATTCCATTGGCTTCAGATAAAATAGTGAACTATATAATTTATTCAGGGTTTAAACTAGCATTATGTGTTTGCATCATATCAGTTATCAGCACTTTAATTCATTATATATCTATAATGGTTTTACAGGCCAGGATTTACTTTAATCTGAAACAAAGTACAGGAAAACAATATGGAGGTTTTCATAACAAAAGATGAAGTTGAAAGACATATTTCCTCATTCCTTCTTGCTGTGCCTACAGTACTTGAGTACAATATTACATATGGACTGTCTGCCTTAAATTTTGATGGTATAGGACTCTTCAACAACATTGAACAAATATATTCAACATTTTGCATTCCTTTTCCTCATGTTATCTTGGGAGCTAATACTCTGAGATACTAAGTGCCCTCAGCTGTTAAGAGAATAAGAACTAAAGACTCTTGGTCTGATATGAATGAATGAATGAAATCTAGTGTTCTGCAGTACTGTCAAATTATTATGTGTGATACACCAGACATCATACCACATGTGTGGTTAGAGTTACCCCTTTTTGACCCTGCCTTCTGATTAAATAAGAGGCAAGTAAATTAATTTTTAGAGGACAAATTAACTTAGAGCAACTGTACTGTCATTTTTGATGTGCATGTAAATAGAGCTTGAAGCTGACAAAGTCATCTTGCTACAAAATTATCCTTATTGGCAGTGTAGAATGTTAATGAATCCATAGGAATCTATGTGCAGAAATAAACCCAAACAGTTCAGATGTGTTGTTATCAGTATGGTATAGCTTTTTACTTTAAAAGTCTATTTGAAAAAAATAAATAAATTACAAAATTAAGGGATCATTTTAGTTTTTAAAGTACAAATACTCTAGACTAGGAAATGTGTGATTACTTTTTTGTACATTTCAGAATTATGTGTATTAAACCTTATATATAATGGTTTGCTTTAGACTTTGTTCTGAAATGTGGTATCTTTGCCATAGTTATATATGCCTGTTATGGCAGAATTTTTGCTTAGACTTCTGTGTGTGCATGTTTTACATGACAGTTTTTGTAACACCAATACAATTCATCTTAGAAATTTAATCATGACTGTGCAGTTTGGCTGTACAGAACTGAATATATTTCTCATTAAGAGAACAGTTGCAAAAGGAATGCACTGGCACTAAATTTGCCATCTAATGCTTGCAATATACCAGTGGAACACATCCTATCAAATGTGCTGTTAGTAGGACCTTCAAAGTAATGAAGAATATACCATTTTATCTGTTTGAAAATGAAAAGTTGATGTTTACACTGCCAGACACAGAGAGAGCTCAGACATGTTTTACAAGGTTCATGTTAATCAAGAGGAATCACATCCTGTGTTTAATGCAGAAATGGTATTTGTTATGCACTCCTAGTGCCATTCAGCATTAATTAAGGCATGTTCGTTTACACGCAGAATTTTGTTTAACATGATAATAGTTAAGAAATCATTGTCATAAATTCAGCAGTTCTCTCTGAGAATAAAATGAATTTATGGCAGTTGTTCTCTACAGAAATTCATAGTCTAATCCAGCAACGTGGGCTTGCAGAATTAGACCTTTAAAAAGCTGAGGCCACAGCTGTTAGAAATATTCACTACTTAATACTGAAATTTCTTTCAAAAGTATTTCTAAATTCACTAACAGGAGTTAGGCTCAAGGAAGCAGGTGATCAAAACAGAAGTTTCAATATTAAAACTTTTATGTTACGTAATCTCAAACATTTAGATGCCAGAAAAGTGTAGGCACTTTAATTAGAAGCCAAACACAAGCTGCTGAACTGCTTTCAAGGCAGAGAAAATGCAATCACAGAATACATGTAACTGGAAGGGCATTATGTAACCAAAACACAGCAAAGCTCACCGGTGTAAACAGTTATTTGGGTGGCATCTTCAGTGTAATATAAACTTAAAGCAAATTCTATTAAAACTGGAAACAAAATTTCTTCCACCTATCTCTAGTAAATGTTCCGTTAAAACTCTTTAAATTGTGCTTTATTGAATTCTCTTTTGATGACTTCTAGACCATCCTACAGATGGCGTTTTATGCAAGATACGTGGAATGGAGTTGCCTGTGGCTTATTCATGGCCAATAAAGAGCATCCATTAAAACCTGAAGTGATCTCAAATATTCCTTTTATACCAGTTTGCTAGGAATAAATATAAAGTGCAAAAAAAAGAGACAGGTACATCATTCTGTAGTGTCCAGTACTGAATATAAAGACTAAGTTAAAAATGCATAAATGTATTTGTAGAAATCTAGCCAAAAAAGCCATTCTAGCTATGAGAGCAAATTCTCAATAAAAAGCAGGGAACGGTTAATAAGTATATAATCACACTATTTTTATAAAAAATACAGTTCAGATATTCAAAAGACAGCCTAAAATAAATTATAATAATATAAACATTTAAATAGGAACCAAAGCATTGCCATTTATATTGCCAAAGGAGGCACTTTGTATTTTGAAGCATAGGAAATTAAATCCCCTAAAGTATTATCCATACTTTTTTTAAAATCAAGGATGTAGATATTTTCAAAGCTGTTTTTGATGTTTAACAGTACAGATTTGTTTTTGTTGTTTGAGAAATTTGTATTAAGTAATAGCACAGGCTTTTTTCCAGATAGGAATTTTCTTCACAGTACTGCTTGCAGTAGAAATAATGCTAACCCTAAGAGGTGTTTCTCTTCTTTTTTTCATAGTCATAATTATGTCTTAGCATCTCATTTTCTGAAAAGAAGAAGATAGACATCTGTCTCTAGGGCCCTCTTTATTTAAGCACTACTTTACTAAATGCAAATTATGGCAATCGGGGCGTCAGTTTATGTATTGCCTTTCTACAAGAAACCATGATGCCTTTGTATTTGCTGTTTGCACCCCTAAAATCATTTCCATATGTTTGAATGCCATATGTTTTGCACATTGTATTGTATATATGTAATGCATACTGTATTTTTATATGTGTACTACATTTATCAAATATTTTGTACATAGTGGCAATATTGTAGCTACTGAGGAAATGTTTGATATTTCAGCATTTTTGCTAAGTGTCTCAAATAAAAAAGAAAAACTGTGTTCATTTGTCTGTGCTTACTACTTAAAAGTGAAAAATACAATTAATAATCAACAAAAATTCTGACTCTTAGGAGTAAGAACCATTTGGCCTATGCTCTAAGTATCTTTCTCACTAAAAGGAAAAATAATGAGATCTGCACTTTGACAAACTCCAAGAGCAATGGTTTATCTTCAAAATCAGAGCCAAACCTGTAAGAATAGAAATTTCCTGGACCCTCAATATTTAGGTTTGCATGTTTTGTTTTGGGGTTTTTTTAAGCAATACTACAGTATTAATTCCTTTTCTGTTTTTTATTCATTGCTCAAGAAAAGGTACTTTTAGTACCTTTAGGAAAAGCTACTTTAGAAGAAGTACTGTTTAGTACTTTTGTCATTAAAAAATCCTAATACGCACAAGTGTAACTATCTTGCATAACACACAGGTAAAATGTGTAGTATACTTCAATATATTTTAAATTAAGTGACTTTGTAAGAATTAAAACTATTGTAATCAATGACTCTTTTATATAGCTCATGACCAATATAGTTCTTATTTTGTATTTTGCCACCGTATCTTCATGATGCATTGGCCAAGTACAGTTGCATAGGGGTACTAAAGAGAGCACTGAACAAGCACTAGTTAAACCATCCCCATCAAAAACTGATCAAAACTGCAGATGCTGTGGTAAGAGTTGTGAAAATATAGTATGATTCTCATACATATTTTTGTAAGCCACAGAGAGCCAAGTCTCTAGCAAAATTCTCAAAGGCTAATCTCTTGCATTGTTCCACATCTTTTGCTGGTGCAGAGAGGAACACTGATGTCATGCATAAAAGCAACAGCATGGGACATAGGGGGTTCCTAGTACTGTTGTGACAGTCAGTGTCAAGGTGGAAATGGAAGAAGGAAAAACCTAGAGTTTCCTTCTCCAAGTGAGACATCTTTTCAGGAAAGGAAAAAGAGCAACTCAAAATACCAAATAAACAAGGCATTCAAGAGAGGTGCATGTTGTTACTGCAAACCTCTCATGTCATTGCCCTGGGACAGACTGATTGGGATGATTCCACTGAGCTGCTCGGATCAGGCCACACAGATACATCTCTCAGAAAGCTGCCTGTGCTAGCAGGCAAGCTGCTGAACATTCCCCAGATAGTTTTACCTCATTTGTAAGTCAAATGCAACATTTTGTTCACTTATGCAAATGAACCTTTAAAGCCTCTCAGAGTGAAGTAAAAAAATATTAAAATATCATTGCAGATTACTGGGTGTATTTCACCTTGCAATACAGACTTCTGCTCCTAACTGAGTTACACTGGCACAGATACAAAACTAATACCCACTTAGGTTTATATGGGCATTCTTATAAGCTACAAAATATTGCAATTCTTTTTCATTTTTTGCAGTACTAGTTATGAATTTACCAAGAAAGTAGATAGCGTTTGTATCACACTTTTTGAATAGAGGCTACCTGTAATCCTCTATCAATAAAAATCGATTTCTAAAATAACAAGTACAATGAATAAGGTGATTCTGTGATAAATTAAGGGATATTTTAGAATTATCATAAGGTAAAGAAAGAATTAGAAAATAACTTTTGATTTATACAAGATTACACCCACTTTCATTCATGACTTTGCTGAATTCTTCCAAGGTTTTTAAGATTTGCATTTGTATTCTGCTCAGCTTGTGTTCTACACATCTCTGTGCTCATCTTCATGAGAATTAGCTATGAGATGTTCAATATGCACAGAGTTTCTTTTGATGCTGAAGCTGCTTAATTTAAATATTTACTGTTACACTTTACTACTGTTACAGGCCCCAGACGAGATCACCCACCCTTTCCTTCTTAAAGTCTGTTCTACTCTTTACATCAGAACTCAGCCAAGTACAACAAAACCCATAAAGTAGTAAGTAGTACCCATAAAACTTAACAAATTCAAATTTCGTAATATGTCCTGTAAATTCCATAAATTTAACCATTCTGAAGTTGGTATGCTACATATGCCACAAACTTACCTTCAGATACAGTACACACCAAGCAGAAACACTGCCAGCTGGCAATGTGGGGTGTTGATTATTTTATAAAAAACAAGAAATATAAACACATAACCCTCCTCCCTAAACTTTGTTCATATTAGTATTACGATGTGAACACCAAGACAAGGAGGACTGAAGAAGCTTGGGATTGTGCTGAATTAACTTTTTCCACAAGCTAAAATCTGTTTTTCAATAAAACCTGAATGCATTAAATCATATTCTACAAATACCCGTCATGACATTTGTCTTTACTCTGTACAATATTAAATGCTATATACTCTTGCCTGTTAGCTGCTTGTGTATTATACAAATGTTGCTAAAGTGACATATTGCTTAGGATATTTTTACTATCTGAAGTCAGTGATATTTCCTTGATAACAAGGAAGTCACACACCTTTCCCCACACCCCATACTACAGTCTTCATCCCCACCAAGACGTTCCTACAAGAGAATCAAACTAACAAATTAGAGGAGCATTCAAGATGTAACAGCTAGAGGGTTTGTTTTTTTTCCTTTAAGTATTTATCAACAAATTAATAGATTAAGAGACATATGTCTCTTCACATAAAAAATTACCTGAAGAAGAGTCTCCAGTCTTCTCTGCAGAACAAGGGCTGCAGGGGCACTCTACACACATGGCATTGTTCTTGAATCTCTCCAAGACAACTGCTGTTGATTGAAATTTAAAATAGTGAACATCAACTTTCATAAAGGTATGAGACAGTCTAAACTTAAGTAACTGATAACTGAGGAGCATTCCAGCTACCCCATAGCAAGTCTTTCTAAATTCAGGGGTTTTTTGTGCACTAAAACACAGATGGAAGCCCTCTCCTAAAGCAACATCTCCCTCTAATAAGAGTGAGGCATAAGTAAGGAAGAAAAAAACATGGTGATTATCTTATTCCGCAAAATCTCTGACATTATCTTTTCAGCATAAAGTCTTCTAAAGATTTTCCTCTAGGAAATTAATGTTCTGTTTTCAAAAAGATTTTTTTCAGAAGAGAATACTGCATAAAAAATAAGGGCTTTCAGACAGAGCTCAAGCAAGGGTAATGACCAGCATAAAAGATACTTTCACAGGAAAAGTATCCAGATCTCAAAATAAACCACAAGCAATTACACTTCTAAAAGTCAAAGTTATGTTTTCAGTTATATAAAATATTGTCTTGATACCTCAGCTTACCATTAAAGAGCATTTAATTTAGATAGATAATAACATTTTTTCCAGACCCATTAAGTCTCCAGGATAAGAGAGTAGCGAACATATTTTAGAGCAAATCAATTATTTCCTCTTCATCTGACTCAGAAGATCTTCATAGTTTCAAATTGAACTTTCAATTTCCCCATCTAGTTAAGGAAAAACTGTAGCATTAGAATTGGCTATTTCTGATGCCATTTATTAAAAATGTAGTGTATTCATAGAAATACAACTGAGGAATTCCACATATAATTCAAATAGTCCTCTGTGCTTTTCCCCATCTCAGAATTACTTCTCAGCTCACAAAGATACAGAAAAGAATAAAAAAAACACAGCTCTGAGTTGCACAGGAACTGTGGTGACAAGTATGACACATAAAAGAGCATATTTTGCAACAAGCTGGTAGGCCAGAAATGGAAGGATGTCAGTGAAACATGATTTATTAAATTCTAATTCCTTTCTGCTACCAGTTTAGTAATACTAGGAGTTACTCCTCTACATTCAGCTAAGATAACTGGCCTTCTGAGACCACTCCTTATCATAAAAATTACAGGTGTGAGATCTGAATGAGGAAGTTTCCACTCCTATACATCATTACACTTTTGAAGAGTTGCTGTGATCACAGTGATCAAGAAAAAAAGCAGAATGCAAGTGCTGGCTACCATTCTGGCTTTCCAATCCTCCATAATCCAGTAACAGTATGTCCTTTGATGCCAGCAATGAACAAGACCAGCAGAAAACTCCAGCAAGCGCTTGGGTTGGCCAGGCCATCAGTTAGGTCCATAAGGACTGGAAAACCAGAATTGATCACCTTTGAGAGAGCTATCCCACGGCAGTAGCAAACACACTTAACATGGCCTATCCAGTAAGGTAATTTAAATTAGACACCTTTCACTGCAGGTGAAGCTAATTCGAATTGCTCTGCTTGCTGGAGCAGAGACAACCACAGAGCTACCACAAAGAAGCTGACAAATGGCAGCTTTCAAAGAACTGAAATGTATTCATACAGTCAGGCCATCAGCCTTGAGTCTTCCTCATGCCAGTTCAAGTAACATCCCCAAAGGATACAGACGTATTAATCTTCTAGCACACCTGCATTACAGCACCACCAGGTCAGTAACTCTGCTCTCAGCCTTTACAAAGGTACCTCTGTTAACTTGTTTACACGCTTCTGTCACTAACAAACGAAGAATAACGAAGCTGGTAATGGCTGGGAGGAGCACACCCCGCGGGTCAACAAACAAAAAGCTCCTTTCGTCTAGAAAGGCTGAACTTAACTTGGGTGTCCAGCAAGTTTCTGAGGGAATTCAAAGGGATCTCCACAACGTGCGGCAAAAGACAAACTGCCAGCATGGTTCCGGGTCACACCTGGAAATATTTAGGAGACCAAATCTAGAAAAATATGTATAGCACCTTTTTTGCGTCTCACATTAAGGTCTTCATGGGACAAATACCAGGCACTTTAGCGAGTTTAATGCAATATTTACCATTTAATTATCCGAATGCTTTGCTCTTCTGCTTCTCTCCTCAGAGGCGGGAAGCTCCGCTCCCGCTTCCGAGCGGCTCTCCGTGCTGTGAGAACCCCGCACCGCTGCCGGCGCACGGTAACCTGGCGGGTGCCGCCTCCTGGCACACAGACACGTCCCAGCCCGCGGCGGCACCGCAGCCCCCGCCCAGCTCCCGGGAGCAGGGGAGGAGGCGCTGCCTTCACGGAGGGACGGGACAAGTCCCCGTCGCTCCCGCGGGGCTTTCCTCAGCCTCCCGCCCGGGCTCAGCGGGAACTTCTCTCAGGCGCGGGGAGGGGCGGGGAGCGCGCGGGGGCGCGGCCAGCGATAGAACAGCGGCGGGATCGACAGATAACGCAGGCGCGGTGGCCAAGTGGTAAGGCGTCGGTCTCGTAAACCGAAGATCACGGGTTCGAACCCCGTCCGTGCCTTCGCGGGCCCCGCGCCAGCAGCGAGGGAGAATTCCCGATCCCTTTTTAGGGGAAAGCGGCGGGAGCTTCGCGCCTCCCCCTGCTTGGCGACAGCCAAGATGAACGGAGTGGCCGCCTGGCAGCGGCGGGGATGGCGGGGCGAACCAAGAGGGTGGGCCCGAGGGAGCAGCGGGCAGGGCGGCTCCGCGCTCCGCGCACGGGCTGCACCTGCTGCCCGGGCCGCAGCCGGGCTGGCCCCTCCCGCCTCAGCAAAACCACTGACCTAGCGTCCTGCTCCTACCGGCACACCCCTACCTCCCCACTCCGGCTACCAAACCCTTGCTCTTCACATTTTGCAGCGAAAGAAACGTTTTTCTCCAGTCACCGTTCCTGGGGCCTCAGCCTGCGCTCATCAGACCCTGCAGCTCCACCTGAAGAACCACAGACGGGTCCGAATGCACAGCTCCCGCAGTGCTCGCACACACCCTGACATGGATTCGTTCCTCTGGGGGACAAATGGACCCTCTGCAAACTCTTTTGAGGAGATTTTCTCCAACATGCTGCAGCTACCAAGATCCGTCTGTAATTCCTGGTTCTTTTAATTGCTTCCCCCCACCCCATAATCCACTTATTAATTTAGTTGTGTCTAGTAAAACAGGAGGTTTCTTCATCTCTATCAATAACCACTTACAAGACATATGGGCAGTCTGGTTAGTGTTCACGTTTCCTGGTTTTTAAACAAGAAAATCTCCCTGTGGCATGGGAAACAGTAAGGAGAGGTTAGGCTGGTGACATTAAGAGATGTGCAACGCTCACCTGTCCCCAGGCACAAGCAAACACCAGGTGCTTCAGACACTGAGGGTCCAGCAGCACCACCAGCAGCCAGGAACACTGACAGGACCCACCACCACACCAGCACATACAGTTAAGGGCTGACAGGGCTTAAAATCATCTTAACAATGTACACAACAGTACTACAAATGGAAGAAAATCTTTATTGATTCCTGTTTGGTATTTGCTTACCATTTGAAGTTTCACTGACCTTTGATTAGTCCACAGTCAGTTTTGTTCCCTTCCTGACAAACCTTCCCCTCGTATTCTGCACCAGTGTTGCCTAAAATCAAAACCGTGCAATTTTATGAACAAAAATAACAATAATTAACTCTTTACACTAGATTCTGTAAAATCTTTTAAAATAAAATGTTAATTCTATTGCTAGGTCAAAACCATCAATGTATTAATTACATGTCATTAACATTTATATATTTTTTTTTGCATTTAGTTTACTGTCAATATTCACAGGTCTCCAGAACTGCTCTTTAGCAAATTTAGCATAATTTTGATGAAGGATTGGCATGGAGGAAATCATAATGCCTACCTTCCAGCACATTTTTTAACTTGAAATTTCCATTATGAAATCTATGACAACACTGCCCAATCTCCCTGGAGAGAGAAAAAAATATAAATTATTGATTTTGAGCAGTGACAGTTTCAGCATGCAAAACTACAAGCCAAAATGTTCTACATTTTCTGCTTATTAGACATTTTTACACACAGATATGAAGGACAGTGAGGAACACCCGTGTCCGTGAAGCTGCTTTCGTAAGAGGACTTTCAAAACTTGACATGAAAATCAAACTCAAGGACAAAACATGTATCTGATAAATACTGCTTCCTGTGACTATAACCTCAGGGATAAACCTGGAGAGGACCCTCCCTGCCTGTGATGCATAATGGTTTCATAAATTCATGCTTGTTTTAAAAAACACGTTTATAAGACCAAGCCAGGTATGCACAAGACCTACAGCTGAATCTCACCCACATAAGAATGATTTGAGGCCTGTGAGTCTGTTACACAACACACATAGAAATTAGGTAACTCAGAGCTTGTTTTTTCCATAGTTTGCAGACAGAATGTACATTTTACAAAATAACATTGCTAAATTATTAGCATGATAATAATTTTGCTAAGTAACACTGTAAGACATGTCTAATGCTTATTTACTTGAAATTAATTTTGTAATTAGAAAAGTAGCTGTGAAATCACAGCATAAGAGAAGCTAGTGCAGACCAGAAATTGGTCACTCTAGTAGCAGTTAACACGTAGAAGTAATTCACATACAACACAGCTTTACTGCCATGAGATAGATTCATTTATGTGACATCAAACCTTTCTGAAGGTGTTAGTGATTTGCCTTCACCCTTCTCCTTTCTAGGTAACACCATTTACAAACTCTAAAATCTACCCTTTTAGGTCAGGTTTTCTGCACCCCTGATCACACCTCTACTCTACACATGCTTACTACAACCCCCCAGATCCTTTCCAGCTGTGACACACTGTTCTTGAAACGAGGACCCAAAGTGGACACACTACTGCTGCTTTCCAGCACAGAGCAAAGCATTTCTACACATCACTGCTCACAGAAGGATACCAGGAGCAGCAAAGTGGGACTCTGCATCACATGCATCCAGCAAAGCCTGAGCTGACACAGCTGCAGTGCTATGAGGAGCTGCCATCACATCACACCACATGAGTCATTACACGTTACCGCAGACTATCTGGACTGGCACACATGGCCCTGTCCCCAGACCGTGTGACATGAAATTTAAGCTGGAAACTTCCTGTCTCACCACGTGCTTGGCAGCACTGCAGCCCCCCTGCAACCCTGGCCCCACCAGGGAGCAGCCCTGAGGCAGAGGGCTGCAGCTCCCACTGTCACCCACCATAGCAGGCAATGCAGGGCGCCCACAGCAAGTGGTGGAAACAGCAGCCAGAGCCTGATGAGGCTGAGCCTCAGGCCAGCATCTGTAGTATGGATTCCTGTGTAGTGAGGAATACTACCTCCCCTTAATTCAGCTCCCTAGTATCCATCATCGCATCATTTGTCAGAAATTATTTAGAAATTCCTTCCTCTGTTCAGTCTTATTGGTGATGGCAGAAGGTGAAGCAAACTCAATTTAGTTTCATCATGTTTCTTGTTTTAACAGAGCCTCTCGCTGCCTTTTTGAGTTAATTGAATTTTACATGTGACAACCAGTATGACCAACAGAGGACAGCACATCCATTTCTTTAATGATCAAAAGATCCTGAACTTGAGACTGCCATTCACTTTTTCACTCAGGAAATGAGTTATGGGCAGAGCAGAGCAGTGTGCCTTAGGTAAGCCAGCCAGCTTGAAAAGGCCTTTTTGCAATTAACTAGAGCGGTTTTGAAATTCCAAGGAATTACTTAAAGTCTGCTTCTAACCAGGCAGTATTGCTAATGAAACACTGTGGGTGCACCTCTCTGAAAGCTGGGTCTGTATTTTGAGGCAATTGTTTATTGAGCACTTCAATACAGTTCAAATGTACTCAGGAGCCAAAGCACATTTAGGATTGTCAGGTGAACTCTACAAATTCCCCTTCAAAACTACAAACAGACAAGGTGTCCATAACGAAGTTTTGATTAAATGTGTTTATAAAAACACTGAAGTAAAAACAGATTCCAGTGTTTTTATTGCATTTGATTTGGGGGCAGAGAATAATATGCAAGTCATAATGAAATTCAAAGAACAAACCCAAGGATTTCATGTGGCTGAAGGGAATTTCATTATGGAAATTCAATTAACCTGCAGGAGTTACACACATTGAAATCTATTATCTTTCCCCAAAAGCTGGCTATTGTAGCTTTGATAGCAACCTTTGCTACTGCTGGATAAAGAAATGCAAAGAAATGCATTGACATCTTCATATAATTAATAGCATATAATAACATCTTCATCCATTACTGCTTTGCAAACATTCATTTCTGCTTCCTATGAAATGTACCAAACCATGTATTTTAAAAACATATTACTAAAGGAGGATCTGGTTTAGACACAAGCCCAAAGCAAATATACAGATTTAGGAGACATGTGAGGAATAATTGGCTCCTGACAGTGTGTGGGTCTGCTGCAAGTCCTGATTTACATTTGTCAGTCAGGGCCTGATCCCGTGAACTGCTGAGCAGAATCAATTAACAGCCCAAGATATCATTAAGTCAATGGGGACTGACAGTGCTCAGCAGTTCTCAGTATTGGGAGCCTTAAATAAAAGCCAACCTACAAATTCCCATTCAGGCGACTAACAATATTGCACACATCTACAGTAATCCATGAATTATTCACATCACTGTAGCAAGAAAGACCAAACCCACAAAGCCTGTTTAAAATAACACAGGAACATTAATTAGTGCTCCTGTGATACAAGGGAGGCTAATCGTTTGGCCCATTTTCCCCTCATATGTGTATTCCTTTTATTTGCTGTGTGCAGAGGTCTGATAGGAGGACATGGGGGCAAGTAAATACACGAGATAGACATCTATAAACATCAGTAGGAAACGAGCAAAGGGGGTTACTGATTAGCTTTCTTCCCATATGAAACTCCTAGACCATATTGGAGAAACGTGAGGTAAGTGTTTCACCATTCTTTTTTTAACCATTATCTGATCAGAGAAGCATGAAAAACACTTTATTGCTCACTTGATATTTTTTTTTCCTGTGCTAGGAGCCCTCTGCAGGAAGTGAAGCTGAATTTCACAAACCTTCCCTTCCTGACGTCTCCCGAATTTCTAGGAATGCCCCTTCCCTGTTACTATATTTGGAGGTAGTTTCTAGGAAAAAAATAATTTTCGGACGGTGTTGGACTCACCACACCCACTGTGGGAGGACCCTGAGCCCCAGGTCTCCCGGCACGTCCCCCGCAGAGTTGAGGAGCCCCCGGCTCGGGCTCAGCAACTCCCGGCGCAGCCTGCACGTCTTTGTAGCACTGTTGGAGGAACGAGCATGGAGAGGGAGTGGAAAGGGGAGAGGTGTCTTTGTGGCAACAATGAGAGAATCTTCTCTAGTTTCTTCTGGTGGCTGCTCTTTTTTACCCCTCCTGCACTTTTTTTTTTCTTCTTTTTTTTTTTTTTTTAAAGGACCAAGATCTTAAGGAAAAAAAAAACAACCACCACCTTCTGGATTATTTTTTTCCTCCTTCCTCTTCCCCCTTTCCCCCTCCCCTTGATGTGGCCTCTTGTTTAGCTTGTGGCGTGACCGTGATGAAGAAATGTTTCTGGGCGCCTGGCAGGGTGATCTTTTTATGTAATGAGTCAGGATTTTGCCAACGGAAGGAGCCGGCTCGGAGCGAGGACCGAAGGGCTGTCTCCTCTCAAGCACGGGAAC
>NW_009954215.1:915326-916227 GCF_000747805.2 Chaetura pelagica | reverse complement strand
GGTGCCGGCCCCGTCCTGGTGCCTGAATGTGGCTTCTGGGGACCTGTCACCGAAAGCAAGTAACTACACGGAACAGCGCTCACAGGGGTCCATACGTACGGTTCGATAAGCTCATGTGAAATGACAGTAAGGAAAATCTTCTCAGGCACCAAAACCATAATTCGGTCAGTTAATTCTCTTTCTAAAGGCCACATATTTTATTTTAACATCTCTACTTGGCGAGAATTTCCATCAAACTTCTCTGCATTTCCCTTCAAGGTGTATGTGCTGGTTCCGCGGCAGTTCAGCGAGGACAGCACTCGCTGCCTCTATTTTGGTTATCGAAAGCAGAATAAATGTAGCAGTGGCTTTACAAGCACAGTAATTAGTTTCTTTTCAAGTAACTGACAGCATCCATCTACTGCAGTAATCCAAGTGTAAACTATAATGCTTTTAAACTTCGACTTTCTGTAGAAGCTCTATTGGAATTATAAGCTGAGGATTTGGAAAATACGTTCCTTTTGTCTACAGATCTCTCTACTTTTCCTCTCATCTGTGAAGGAAGTTCTTAAGAAACATAATGCTGAGGGTAGTAGGATCTAGACACAGCTGAATACTTGAAACTACTACTGTTAGTGGGAAGAGACCTGTTTCAAGTACAGTTAAAAATATTGTCTAGTTTATTGTATAAATAAGAAATTTAGAATAATGAGAGACATGTCTAGAAAGTGTCAACATTAGTCTGAACTACAGTGGAACAGATAAAGTACGAAGTTTTTAACTCACTTTGAGAAGAAATCTTTATAGATATTTTGAGTGCTGGGTCTAATAAATAACTGTTCATCTGGGGGAACTCTGACATTTTATACACACTTATAGAAGGTGCTGCTTACCTACTTAATAAATAAATCATAAAATGTGA